>NW_028225591.1:0-271961 GCF_052327205.1 Somniosus microcephalus
GATTCACCCTCCTGACTTCACCTTCTCCTTCTCCTTCTTCTGCTTCTTCTGCTTCACCCTCCAGACTTCACCTTCTCCTTCTCCTTCTTCTGCTTCTTCTGCTTCACCCTCCAGACTTCACCTTCTCCTACTCCTTCTTCTGCTTCTTCTGCTTCACCCTCCTGACTTCACCTTCTCCTTCTCCTTCTTCTACTTCTTCTGATTCACCCTCCAGACTTCACCTTCTCCTTCTCCTTCTTCGGCTTCTTCTGATTCACCCTCCAGACTTCACATTCTCCTTCTCCTTCTTCTACTTCTTCTGATTCACCCTCGAGACTTCATCTTCTCCTTCTCCTTCTTATGCTTCTTCTGATTCACCCTCCAGACTTCACCTTCTCCTTCTCCTTCTTCTACTTCTTCTGATTCACCCTCTAGACTTCAACTTCTCCTTCTCCTTCTTCTGCTTCTTCTGCTTCACCCTCCAGACTTCACCTTCTCGTTCTCCTTCTTCTGCTTCTGCTGCTGCGCCCTCCAGACTTCACCTTCTCCTTCTCCTTCTTCTGCTTCTTCTGCTTCACCCTCCTGACTTCACCTTCTCCTTCTCCTTCTTCTCCTTCTTCTGCTTCACCCCCCTGACTTCACCTTCTCCTTCTCCTTCTTCTGCTTCTTCTGATTCACCCTCCTAACTTCACCTGCTCCTTCTCCTACTTCTGCTTCTTCTGATTCACCCTCCTGACTTCACCTTCTCCTTCTCCTTCTTCTGCTTCTTCTGATTCACCCTCCAGACTTCACCTTCTCCTTCTCCTTCTTCTGCTTCTTCTGATTCACCCTCCAGACTTCACCTTCTCCTTCTCCTTCTTCTGCTTCTTCTGATTCACCCTCCAGACCTCAGCTTCTCCTTCTCCTTCTTCTTCTTCTTCTGATTCACCCTCCAGACTTCATCTTCTCCTTCTCCTTCTTCTGCTTCTTCTGATTCACCCTCCAGACTTCACCTTCTCCTTCTCCTTCTTCTGCTTCTTCTGATTCACCCTCCAGACTTCACCTTCTCCTTCTCCTTCTTCTACTTCTTCTGATTCACCCTCCAGACTTCACCTTCTCCTTCTCCTTCTTTTACTTCTTCTGATTCAACCTCCAGTCTTCACCTTCTCCTTCTCCTTCTTCTGCTTCTTCTGATTCACCCTCCAGACTTCACCTTCTCCTTCTCCTTCTTCTACTTCTTCTGATTCACCCTCCAGACTTCACCTTCTCCTTCTACTTTTTCTGCTTCTTCTGATTCACCCTCCAGACTTCACCTTCTCTTTTTCCTTCTTCTGCTTCTTCTGATTCACCCTCCAGACTTCACCTTCTCCTTCTCCTTCATCTGCTTCTTCTGATTCACCCTCCAGACTTCATCTTCTCCTTCTCCTTCTTCTGCTTCTTCTGATTCACCCTCCAGACTTCACCTTCTCCTTCTCCTTCTTCGGCTTCTTCTGATTCACCCTCCAGACTTCACATTCTCCTTCTCCTTCTTCTACTTCTTCTGATTCACCCTCGAGACTTCATCTTCTCCTTCTCCTTCTTCTGCTTCTTCTGATTCACCCTCCAGACTTCACCTTCTCCTTCTCCTTCTTCTGCTTCTTCTGATTCACCCTCCAGACTTCACCTTCTCCTTCTCCTTCTTCTACTTCTTCTGATTCACCCTCTAGACTTCAACTTCTCCTTCTCCTTCTTCTGCTTCTGCTTCACCCTCCAGACTTCACCTTCTCGTTCTCCTTCTTCTGCTTCTTCTGCTGCGCCCTCCAGACTTCACCTTCTCCTTCTCCTTCTTCTGCTTCTTCTGCTTCACCCTCCTGACTTCACCTTCTCCTTCTCCTTCTTCTACTTCTTCTGCTTCACCCCCCTGACTTCACCTTCTCCTTCTCCTCCTTCTGCTTCTTCTGATTCACCCTCCTAACTCCACCTTCTCCTTCTCCTTCTTCTGCTTCTTCTGATTCACCCTCCTGACTTCACCTTCTCCTGCTCCTTCTTCTGCTTCTTCTGATTCACCCTCCAGACTTCACCTTCTCCTTCTCCTTCTTCTGCTTCTTCTGATTCACCCTCCAGACCTCACCTTCTCCTTCTCCTTCTTCTACTTCTTCTGATTCACCCTCCGGACTTCATCTTCTCCTTCTCCTTCTTCTGCTTCTTCTGATTCACCCTCCAGACTTCACCTTCTCCTTCTCCTTATTCTGCTTCTTCTGATTCACCCTCCAGACTTCACCTTCTCCTTCTCCTTCTTCTACTTCTTCTGATTCACCCTCCAGACTTCACCTTCTCCTTCTCCTTCTTTTACTTCTTCTGATTCAACCTCCAGTCTTCACCTTCTCCTTCTCCTTCTTCTGCTTCTTCTGATTCACCCTCCAGACTTCACCTTCTCCTTCTCCTTCTTCTGATTCTTTTGATTCACCCTCCAGACTTCACCTTCTCCTTCTCCTTCTTCTGCTTCTTCTGATTCACCCTCCTGACTTCACCCTCTCCTTCTCCTTCTTCTACTTCTTCTGATTCACCCTTCTGACTTCACCTTCTCCTTCTCCTTCTTCTACTTCTTCTGCTTCACCCTCCAGACTTCACCTTCTCCTTCTCCTTCTTCTGCTTCTTCTGATTCACCCTCCAGACTTTACCTTCTCCTTCTCCTTCTTCTGCTTCTTCTGATTCACCCTCCAGACTTCACCTTCTCCTTCTCCTTCATCTACTTCTTCTGATTCACCCTCCTGACTTCACCTTCTCCTTCTTCTGCTTCTTCTGATTCACCCTCCAGACTTCACCTTCTCCTTCTCCTTCTTCTGATTCTTCTGATTCACCCTCCAGACTTCACCTTCTCCTTCTCCTTCTTCTGCTTCTTCTGCTTCACCCTCCAGACTTCACCTTCTCCTTCTCCTTCTTCTGCTTCTTCTGCTTCACCCTCCAGACTTCACCTTCTCCTACTCCTTCTTCTGCTTCTTCTGCTTCACCCTCCTGACTTCACCTTCTCCTTCTCCTTCTTCTACTTCTTCTGATTCACCCTCCAGACTTCACCTTCTCCTTCTCCTTCTTCGGCTTCTTCTGATTCACCCTCCAGACTTCACATTCTCCTTCTCCTTCTTCTACTTCTTCTGATTCACCCTCGAGACTTCATCTTCTCCTTCTCCTTCTTATGCTTCTTCTGATTCACCCTCCAGACTTCACCTTCTCCTTCTCCTTCTTCTACTTCTTCTGATTCACCCTCTAGACTTCAACTTCTCCTTCTCCTTCTTCTGCTTCTTCTGCTTCACCCTCCAGACTTCACCTTCTCGTTCTCCTTCTTCTGCTTCTGCTGCTGCGCCCTCCAGACTTCACCTTCTCCTTCTCCTTCTTCTGCTTCTTCTGCTTCACCCTCCTGACTTCACCTTCTCCTTCTCCTTCTTCTACTTCTTCTGCTTCACCCCCCTGACTTCACCTTCTCCTTCTCCTTCTTCTGCTTCTTCTGATTCACCCTCCTAACTTCACCTTCTCCTTCTCCTTCTTCTACTTCTTCTGATTCACCCTCTAGACTTCAACTTCTCCTTCTCCTTCTTCTGCTTCTTCTGCTTCACCCTCCAGACTTCACCTTCTCGTTCTCCTTCTTCTGCTTCTGCTGCTGCGCCCTCCAGACTTCACCTTCTCCTTCTCCTTCTTCTGCTTCTTCTGCTTCACCCTCCTGACTTCACCTTCTCCTTCTCCTTCTTCTACTTCTTCTGCTTCACCCCCCTGACTTCACCTTCTCCTTCTCCTTCTTCTGCTTCTTCTGATTCACCCTCCAGACTTCACCTTCTCCTTCTCCTTCTTCTGCTTCTTCTGATTCACCCTCCAGACTTCACCTTCTCCTTCTCCTTCTTCTGCTTCTTCTGATTCACCCTCCAGACTTCACCTTCTCCTTCTCCTTCTTCTACTTCTTCTGATTCACCCACCAGACTTCACCTTCTCCTTCTCCTTCTTCTGATTCTTTTGATTCACCCACCAGACTTCACCTTCTCCTTCTCCTTCTTCTGCTTCTTCTGATTCACCCTCCTGACTTCACCCTCTCCTTCTCCTTCTTCTACTTCTTCTGTTTCACCCTCCTGACTTCACCTTCTTCTTCTCCTTCTTCTACTTCTTCTGCTTCACCCTCCAGACTTCACCTTCTCCTTCTCCATCTTCTACTTCTTCTGATTCACCCTCC
The DNA here is from genome assembly GCF_052327205.1 of Somniosus microcephalus. Taxonomy (NCBI): domain Eukaryota; kingdom Metazoa; phylum Chordata; class Chondrichthyes; order Squaliformes; family Somniosidae; genus Somniosus; species Somniosus microcephalus. The sequence goes on from NW_028225591.1 coordinate 4,154, forward strand.
AGACTTCACCTTCTCCTTCTCCTTCTTCTGCTTCTTCTGATTCACCCTCCAGACTTCACCTTCTCCTTCTCCTTATTCTGCTTCTTCTGATTCACCCGCCAGACTTCACCTTCTCCTTCTCCTTATTCTGCTTCTTCTGATTCACCCTCCAGACTTCACCTTCTCCTTCTCCTTCTTCTGCTTCTTCTGATTCACCCTCCAGACTTTACCTTCTCCTTCTCCTTCTTCCGCTTCTTCTGATTCACCCTCCAGACTTCACCTTCTCCTTCTCCTTCATCTACTTCTTCTGATTCACCCTCCAGACTTCATCTTCTCCTTCTCCTTCTTCTGCTTCTTCTGATTCACCCTCCAGACTTCACCTTCTCCTCCTCCTTCTTCTGCTTTTTCTGATTCACCCTCCTGACTTCACCTTCTCCTTCTCCTTCTTCTACTTCTTCTGATTCACCCTCCAGACTTCACCTTCTCCTTCTCCTTCTTCTACTTCTTCTGATTCACCCACCAGACTTCACCTTCTCCTTCTCCTTCTTCTGCTTCTTCTGATTCACCCTCCAGACTTCATCTTCCCCTTCTCCTTCTTCTGCTTCTTTTGATTCACCCTTCAGACTTCACCTTCTCCTTCTCCTTCTTCTGCTTCTTCTGATTCACCCTCCAGACTTCGCCTTCTCCTTCTCCTTCTTCTGCTTCTTCTGATTCACCCTCCAGACTTCACCTTCTCCTTCTCCTTCATCTGCTTCTTCTGATTCACCCTCCAGACTTCATCTTCTCCTTCTCCTTCTTCTGCTTCTTCTGATTCACCCTCCAGACTTCACCTTCTCCTTCTCCTTCTTCGGCTTCTTCTGATTCACCCTCCAGACTTCACATTCTCCTTCTCCTTCTTCTACTTCTTCTGATTCACCCTCGAGACTTCATCTTCTCCTTCTCCTTCTTCTGCTTCTTCTGATTCACCCTCCAGACTTCACCTTCTCCTTCTCCTTCTTCTGCTTCTTCTGATTCACCCTCCAGACTTCACCTTCTCCTTCTCCTTCTTCTACTTCTTCTGATTCACCCTCTAGACTTCAACTTCTCCTTCTCCTTCTTCTGCTTCTGCTTCACCCTCCAGACTTCACCTTCTCGTTCTCCTTCTTCTGCTTCTTCTGCTATGCCCTCCAGACTTCACCTTCTCCTTCTCCTTCTTCTGCTTCTTCTGCTTCACCCTCCTGACTTCACCTTCTCCTTCTCCTTCTTCTACTTCTTCTGCTTCACCCCCCTGACTTCACCTTCTCCTTCTCCTTCTTCTGCTTCTTCTGATTCACCCTCCTAACTCCACCTTCTCCTTCTCCTTCTTCTGCTTCTTCTGATTCACCCTCCTGACTTCACCTTCTCCTGCTCCTTCTTCTGCTTCTTCTGATTCACCCTCCAGACTTCACCTTCTCCTTCTCCTTCTTCTGCTTCTTCTGATTCACCCTCCAGACTTCATCTTCCCCTTCTCCTTCTTCTGCTTCTTTTGATTCACCCTTCAGACTTCACCTTCTCCTTCTCCTTCTTCTGCTTCTTCTGATTCACCCTCCAGACCTCACCTTCTCCTTCTCCTTCTTCAACTTCTTCTGATTCACCCTCCAGACTTCATCTTCTCCTTCTCCTTCTTTTGCTTCTTCTGATTCACCCTCCAGACTTCACCTTCTCCTTCTCCTTCTTCTGCTTCTTCTGATTCACCCTCCAGACTTCGCCTTCTCCTTCTCCTTCTTCTACTTCTTCTGATTCACCCTCCAGACTTCACCTTCTCCTTCTCCTTCTTCTACTTCTTCTGATTCACCCTCCAGTCTTCACCTTCTCCTTCTCCTTCTTCTGCGTCTTCTGATTCACCGTCCAGGCTTCACCTTCTCCTTCTCCTTCTTCTGCTTCTCCTGATTCACCCTCCTGACTTCACCTTCTCCTTCTCCTTCTTCTGCTTCTTCTGATTCACCCTCCAGACTTCACCTTCTCCTTCTCCTTCTTCTACTTCTTCTGATTCACCCTCCAGACTTCACCTTCTCCTTCTACTTTTTCTGCTTCTTCTGATTCACCCTCCAGACTTCACCTTCTCTTTTTCCTTCTTCTGCTTCTTCTGATTCACCCTCCAGACTTCACCTTCTCCTTCTCCTTCATCTGCTTCTTCTGATTCACCCTCCAGACTTCATCTTCTCCTTCTCCTTCTTCTGCTTCTTCTGATTCACCCTCCAGACTTCACCTTCTCCTTCTCCTTCTTCGGCTTCTTCTGATTCACCCTCCAGACTTCACATTCTCCTTCTCCTTCTTCTACTTCTTCTGATTCACCCTCGAGACTTCATCTTCTCCTTCTCCTTCTTCTGCTTCTTCTGATTCACCCTCCAGACTTCACCTTCTCCTTCTCCTTCTTCTGCTTCTTCTGATTCACCCTCCAGACTTCACCTTCTCCTTCTCCTTCTTCTACTTCTTCTGATTCACCCTCTAGACTTCAACTTCTCCTTCTCCTTCTTCTGCTTCTGATTCACCCCCCTGACTTCACCTTCTCCTTCTCCTTCTTCTGCTTCTTCTTATTCACCCTCCTAACTCCACCTTCTCCTTCTCCTTCTTCTGCTTCTTCTGATTCACCCTCCTGACTTCACCTTCTCCTGCTCCTTCTTCTGCTTCTTCTGATTCACCCTCCAGACTTCACCTTCTCCTTCTCCTTCTTCTGCTTCTTCTGATTCACCCTCCAGACCTCACCTTCTCCTTCTCCTTCTTCTACTTCTTCTGATTCACCCTCCGGACTTCATCTTCTCCTTCTCCTTCTTCTGCTTCTTCTGATTCACCCTCCAGACTTCACCTTCTCCTTCTCCTTATTCTGCTTCTTCTGATTCACCCTCCAGACTTCACCTTCTCCTTCTCCTTCTTCTACTTCTTCTGATTCACCCTCCAGACTTCACCTTCTCCTTCTCCTTCTTTTACTTCTTCTGATTCAACCTCCAGTCTTCACCTTCTCCTTCTCCTTCTTCTGCTTCTTCTGATTCACCCTCCAGACTTCACCTTCTCCTTCTCCTTCTTCTGATTCTTTTGATTCACCCTCCAGACTTCACCTTCTCCTTCTCCTTCTTCTGCTTCTTCTGATTCACCCTCCTGACTTCACCCTCTCCTTCTCCTTCTTCTACTTCTTCTGATTCACCCTCCTGACTTCACCTTCTCCTTCTCCTTCTTCTACTTCTTCTGCTTCACCCTCCAGACTTCACCTTCTCCTTCTCCTTCTTCTGCTTCTTCTGATTCACCCTCCAGACTTTACCTTCTCCTTCTCCTTCTTCTGCTTCTTCTGATTCACCCTCCAGACTTCACCTTCTCCTTCTCCTTCATCTACTTCTTCTGATTCACCCTCCTGACTTCACCTTCTCCTTCTCCTTCTTCTGCTTCTTCTGATTCACCCTCCAGACTTCACCTTCTCCTTCTCCTTCTTCTGATTCTTCTGATTCACCCTCCTGACTTCACCTTCTCCTTCTCCTTCTTCTGCTTCTTCTGCTTCACCCTCCAGACTTCACCTTCTCCTTCTCCTTCTTCTGCTTCTTCTGCTTCACCCTCCAGACTTCACCTTCTCCTACTCCTTCTTCTGCTTCTTCTGCTTCACCCTCCTGACTTCACCTTCTCCTTCTCCTTCTTCTACTTCTTCTGATTCACCCTCCAGACTTCACCTTCTCCTTCTCCTTCTTCGGCTTCTTCTGATTCACCCTCCAGACTTCACATTCTCCTTCTCCTTCTTCTACTTCTTCTGATTCACCCTCGAGACTTCATCTTCTCCTTCTCCTTCTTATGCTTCTTCTGATTCACCCTCCAGACTTCACCTTCTCCTTCTCCTTCTTCTACTTCTTCTGATTCACCCTCTAGACTTCAACTTCTCCTTCTCCTTCTTCTGCTTCTTCTGCTTCACCCTCCAGACTTCACCTTCTCGTTCTCCTTCTTCTGCTTCTGCTGCTGCGCCCTCCAGACTTCACCTTCTCCTTCTCCTTCTTCTGCTTCTTCTGCTTCACCCTCCTGACTTCACCTTCTCCTTCTCCTTCTTCTCCTTCTTCTGCTTCACCCCCCTGACTTCACCTTCTCCTTCTCCTTCTTCTGCTTCTTCTGATTCACCCTCCTAACTTCACCTGCTCCTTCTCCTACTTCTGCTTCTTCTGATTCACCCTCCTGACTTCACCTTCTCCTTCTCCTTCTTCTGCTTCTTCTGATTCACCCTCCAGACTTCACCTTCTCCTTCTCCTTCTTCTGCTTCTTCTGATTCACCCTCCAGACTTCACCTTCTCCTTCTCCTTCTTCTGCTTCTTCTGATTCACCCTCCAGACCTCAGCTTCTCCTTCTCCTTCTTCTTCTTCTTCTGATTCACCCTCCAGACTTCATCTTCTCCTTCTCCTTCTTCTGCTTCTTCTGATTCACCCTCCAGACTTCACCTTCTCCTTCTCCTTCTTCTGCTTCTTCTGATTCACCCTCCAGACTTCACCTTCTCCTTCTCCTTCTTCTACTTCTTCTGATTCACCCTCCAGACTTCACCTTCTCCTTCTCCTTCTTTTACTTCTTCTGATTCAACCTCCAGTCTTCACCTTCTCCTTCTCCTTCTTCTGCTTCTTCTGATTCACCCTCCAGACTTCACCTTCTCCTTCTCCTTCTTCTACTTCTTCTGATTCACCCTCCAGACTTCACCTTCTCCTTCTACTTTTTCTGCTTCTTCTGATTCACCCTCCAGACTTCACCTTCTCTTTTTCCTTCTTCTGCTTCTTCTGATTCACCCTCCAGACTTCACCTTCTCCTTCTCCTTCATCTGCTTCTTCTGATTCACCCTCCAGACTTCATCTTCTCCTTCTCCTTCTTCTGCTTCTTCTGATTCACCCTCCAGACTTCACCTTCTCCTTCTCCTTCTTCGGCTTCTTCTGATTCACCCTCCAGACTTCACATTCTCCTTCTCCTTCTTCTACTTCTTCTGATTCACCCTCGAGACTTCATCTTCTCCTTCTCCTTCTTCTGCTTCTTCTGATTCACCCTCCAGACTTCACCTTCTCCTTCTCCTTCTTCTGCTTCTTCTGATTCACCCTCCAGACTTCACCTTCTCCTTCTCCTTCTTCTACTTCTTCTGATTCACCCTCTAGACTTCAACTTCTCCTTCTCCTTCTTCTGCTTCTGCTTCACCCTCCAGACTTCACCTTCTCGTTCTCCTTCTTCTGCTTCTTCTGCTGCGCCCTCCAGACTTCACCTTCTCCTTCTCCTTCTTCTGCTTCTTCTGCTTCACCCTCCTGACTTCACCTTCTCCTTCTCCTTCTTCTACTTCTTCTGCTTCACCCCCCTGACTTCACCTTCTCCTTCTCCTTCTTCTGCTTCTTCTGATTCACCCTCCTAACTCCACCTTCTCCTTCTCCTTCTTCTGCTTCTTCTGATTCACCCTCCTGACTTCACCTTCTCCTGCTCCTTCTTCTGCTTCTTCTGATTCACCCTCCAGACTTCACCTTCTCCTTCTCCTTCTTCTGCTTCTTCTGATTCACCCTCCTAACTCCACCTTCTCCTTCTCCTTCTTCTGCTTCTTCTGATTCACCCTCCTGACTTCACCTTCTCCTGCTCCTTCTTCTGCTTCTTCTGATTCACCCTCCAGACTTCACCTTCTCCTTCTCCTTCTTCTGCTTCTTCTGATTCACCCTCCAGACCTCACCTTCTCCTTCTCCTTCTTCTACTTCTTCTGATTCACCCTCCGGACTTCATCTTCTCCTTCTCCTTCTTCTGCTTCTTCTGATTCACCCTCCAGACTTCACCTTCTCCTTCTCCTTATTCTGCTTCTTCTGATTCACCCTCCAGACTTCACCTTCTCCTTCTCCTTCTTCTACTTCTTCTGATTCACCCTCCAGACTTCACCTTCTCCTTCTCCTTCTTTTACTTCTTCTGATTCAACCTCCAGTCTTCACCTTCTCCTTCTCCTTCTTCTGCTTCTTCTGATTCACCCTCCAGACTTCACCTTCTCCTTCTCCTTCTTCTGATTCTTTTGATTCACCCTCCAGACTTCACCTTCTCCTTCTCCTTCTTCTGCTTCTTCTGATTCACCCTCCTGACTTCACCCTCTCCTTCTCCTTCTTCTACTTCTTCTGATTCACCCTTCTGACTTCACCTTCTCCTTCTCCTTCTTCTACTTCTTCTGCTTCACCCTCCAGACTTCACCTTCTCCTTCTCCTTCTTCTGCTTCTTCTGATTCACCCTCCAGACTTTACCTTCTCCTTCTCCTTCTTCTGCTTCTTCTGATTCACCCTCCAGACTTCACCTTCTCCTTCTCCTTCATCTACTTCTTCTGATTCACCCTCCTGACTTCACCTTCTCCTTCTTCTGCTTCTTCTGATTCACCCTCCAGACTTCACCTTCTCCTTCTCCTTCTTCTGATTCTTCTGATTCACCCTCCAGACTTCACCTTCTCCTTCTCCTTCTTCTGCTTCTTCTGCTTCACCCTCCAGACTTCACCTTCTCCTTCTCCTTCTTCTGCTTCTTCTGCTTCACCCTCCAGACTTCACCTTCTCCTACTCCTTCTTCTGCTTCTTCTGCTTCACCCTCCTGACTTCACCTTCTCCTTCTCCTTCTTCTACTTCTTCTGATTCACCCTCCAGACTTCACCTTCTCCTTCTCCTTCTTCGGCTTCTTCTGATTCACCCTCCAGACTTCACATTCTCCTTCTCCTTCTTCTACTTCTTCTGATTCACCCTCGAGACTTCATCTTCTCCTTCTCCTTCTTATGCTTCTTCTGATTCACCCTCCAGACTTCACCTTCTCCTTCTCCTTCTTCTACTTCTTCTGATTCACCCTCTAGACTTCAACTTCTCCTTCTCCTTCTTCTGCTTCTTCTGCTTCACCCTCCAGACTTCACCTTCTCGTTCTCCTTCTTCTGCTTCTGCTGCTGCGCCCTCCAGACTTCACCTTCTCCTTCTCCTTCTTCTGCTTCTTCTGCTTCACCCTCCTGACTTCACCTTCTCCTTCTCCTTCTTCTACTTCTTCTGCTTCACCCCCCTGACTTCACCTTCTCCTTCTCCTTCTTCTGCTTCTTCTGATTCACCCTCCTAACTTCACCTTCTCCTTCTCCTTCTTCTACTTCTTCTGATTCACCCTCTAGACTTCAACTTCTCCTTCTCCTTCTTCTGCTTCTTCTGCTTCACCCTCCAGACTTCACCTTCTCGTTCTCCTTCTTCTGCTTCTGCTGCTGCGCCCTCCAGACTTCACCTTCTCCTTCTCCTTCTTCTGCTTCTTCTGCTTCACCCTCCTGACTTCACCTTCTCCTTCTCCTTCTTCTACTTCTTCTGCTTCACCCCCCTGACTTCACCTTCTCCTTCTCCTTCTTCTGCTTCTTCTGATTCACCCTCCAGACTTCACCTTCTCCTTCTCCTTCTTCTGCTTCTTCTGATTCACCCTCCAGACTTCACCTTCTCCTTCTCCTTCTTCTGCTTCTTCTGATTCACCCTCCAGACTTCACCTTCTCCTTCTCCTTCTTCTACTTCTTCTGATTCACCCTCCAGAATTCACCTTCTCCTTCTCCTTCTTTTACTTCTTCTGATTCAACCTCCAGTCTTCACCTTCTCCTTCTCCTTCTTCTGCTTCTTCTGATTCACCCACCAGACTTCACCTTCTCCTTCTCCTTCTTCTGATTCTTTTGATTCACCCACCAGACTTCACCTTCTCCTTCTCCTTCTTCTGCTTCTTCTGATTCACCCTCCTGACTTCACCCTCTCCTTCTCCTTCTTCTACTTCTTCTGTTTCACCCTCCTGACTTCACCTTCTCCTTCTCCTTCTTCTACTTCTTCTGCTTCACCCTCCAGACTTCACCTTCTCCTTCTCCATCTTCTACTTCTTCTGATTCACCCTCCAGACTTCACCTTCTCCTTCTCCTTCTTCTGCTTCTTCTGATTCACCCTCCAGACTTCACCTTCTCCTTCTCCTTATTCTGCTTCTTCTGATTCACCCGCCAGACTTCACCTTCTCCTTCTCCTTATTCTGCTTCTTCTGATTCACCCTCCAGACTTCACCTTCTCCTTCTCCTTCTTCTGCTTCTTCTGATTCACCCTCCAGACTTTACCTTCTCCTTCTCCTTCTTCCGCTTCTTCTGATTCACCCTCCAGACTTCACCTTCTCCTTCTCCTTCATCTACTTCTTCTGATTCACCCTCCAGACTTCATCTTCTCCTTCTCCTTCTTCTGCTTCTTCTGATTCACCCTCCAGACTTCACCTTCTCCTCCTCCTTCTTCTGCTTTTTCTGATTCACCCTCCTGACTTCACCTTCTCCTTCTCCTTCTTCTACTTCTTCTGATTCACCCTCCAGACTTCACCTTCTCCTTCTCCTTCTTCTACTTCTTCTGATTCACCCACCAGACTTCACCTTCTCCTTCTCCTTCTTCTGCTTCTTCTGATTCACCCTCCAGACTTCATCTTCCCCTTCTCCTTCTTCTGCTTCTTTTGATTCACCCTTCAGACTTCACCTTCTCCTTCTCCTTCTTCTGCTTCTTCTGATTCACCCTCCAGACCTCACCTTCTCCTTCTCCTTCTTCAACTTCTTCTGATTCACCCTCCAGACTTCATCTTCTCCTTCTCCTTCTTTTGCTTCTTCTGATTCACCCTCCAGACTTCACCTTCTCCTTCTCCTTCTTCTGCTTCTTCTGATTCACCCTCCAGACTTCGCCTTCTCCTTCTCCTTCTTCTACTTCTTCTGATTCACCCTCCAGACTTCACCTTCTCCTTCTCCTTCTTCTATTTCTTCTGATTCACCCTCCAGTCTTCACCTTCTCCTTCTCCTTCTTCTGCGTCTTCTGATTCACCGTCCAGACTTCACCTTCTCCTTCTCCTTCTTCTGCTTCTCCTGATTCACCCTCCTGACTTCACCTTCTCCTTCTCCTTCTTCTGCTTCTTCTGATTCACCCTCCAGACTTCACCTTCTCCTTCTCCTTCTTCTACTTCTTCTGATTCACCCTCCAGACTTCACCTTCTCCTTCTACTTTTTCTGCTTCTTCTGATTCACCCTCCAGACTTCACCTTCTCTTTTTCCTTCTTCTACTTCTTCTGATTCACCCTCCAGATTTCACCTTCTCCTTCTCCTTCTTCTGCTTCTTCTGATTCACCCTCCAGACTTTACCTTCTCCTTCTCCTTCTTCTGCTTCTTCTGATTCACCCTCCAGACTTCACCTTCTCCTTCTCCTTCATCTACTTCTTCTGATTCACCCTCCAGACTTCATCTTCTCCTTCTCCTTCTTCTACTTCTTCTGATTCACCCTCCAGACTTCACCTTCTCCTTCTACTTTTTCTGCTTCTTCTGATTCACCCTCCAGACTTCACCTTCTCTTTTTCCTTCTTCTGCTTCTTCTGATTCACCCTCCAGATTTCACCTTCTCCTTCTCCTTCTTCTGCTTCTTCTGATTCACCCTCCAGACTTTACCTTCTCCTTCTCCTTCTTCTGCTTCTTCTGATTCACCCTCCAGACTTCACCTTCTCCTTCTCCTTCATCTACTTCTTCTGATTCACCCTCCAGACTTCATCTTCTCCTTCTCCTTCTTCTGCTTCTTCTGATTCACCCTCCAGACTTCACCTTCTCCTTCTCCTTCTTCGGCTTCTTCTGATTCACCCTCCAGACTTCACATTCTCCTTCTCCTTCTTCTACTTCTTCTGATTCACCCTCGAGACTTCATCTTCTCCTTCTCCTTCTTCTGCTTCTTCTGATTCACCCTCCAGACTTCACCTTCTCCTTCTCCTTCTTCTGCTTCTTCTGATTCACCCTCCAGACTTCACCTTCTCCTTCTCCTTCTTCTACTTCTTCTGATTCACCCTCTAGACTTCAACTTCTCCTTCTCCTTCTTCTGCTTCTGCTTCACCCTCCAGACTTCACCTTCTCGTTCTCCTTCTTCTGCTTCTTCTGCTGCGCCCTCCAGACTTCACCTTCTCCTTCTCCTTCTTCTGCTTCTTCTGCTTCACCCTCCTGACTTCACCTTCTCCTTCTCCTTCTTCTACTTCTTCTGCTTCACCCCCCTGACTTCACCTTCCCCTTCTCCTTCTTCTGCTTCTTCTGATTCACCCTCCTAACTCCACCTTCTCCTTCTCCTTCTTCTGCTTCTTCTGATTCACCCTCCTGACTTCACCTTCTCCTTCTCCTTCTTCTGCTTCTTCTGATTCACCCTCCAGACTTCACCTTCTCCTTCTCCTTCTTCTGCTTCTTCTGATTCACCCTCCAGACCTCACCTTCTCCTTCTCCTTCTTCTACTTCTTCTAATTCACCCTCCGGACTTCATCTTCTCCTTCTCCTTCTTCTGCTTCTTCTGATTCACCCTCCAGACTTCACCTTCTCCTTCTCCTTCTTCTGCTTCTTCTGATTCACCCTCCAGACTTCACCTTCTCCTTCTCCTTCTTCTACTTCTTCTGATTCACCCTCCAGACTTCACCTTCTCCTTCTCCTTCTTTTACTTCTTCTGATTCAACCTCCAGTCTTCACCTTCTCCTTCTCCTTCTTCTGCTTCTTCTGATTCACCCTCCAGACTTCACCTTCTCCTTCTCCTTCTTCTGATTCTTTTGATTCACCCTCCAGACTTCACCTTCTCCTTCTCCTTCTTCTGCTTCTTCTGATTCACCCTCCTGACTTCACCCTCTCCTTCTCCTTCTTCTACTTCTTCTGATTCACCCTCCTGACTTCACCTTCTCCTTCTCCTTCTTCTACTTCTTCTGCTTCACCCTCCAGACTTCACCTTCTCCTTCTCCTTCTTCTGCTTCTTCTGATTCACCCTCCAGACTTTACCTTCTCCTTCTCCTTCTTCTGCTTCTTCTGATTCACCCTCCAGACTTCACCTTCTCCTTCTCCTTCATCTACTTCTTCTGATTCACCCTCCTGACTTCACATTCTCCTTCTCCTTCTTCTGCTTCTTCTGATTCACCCTCCAGACTTCACCTTCTCCTTCTCCTTCTTCTGCTTCTTCTGATTCACCCTCCTGACTTCACCTTCTCCTTCTCCTTCTTCTGCTTCTTCTGCTTCACCCTCCAGACTTCACCTTCTCCTTCTCCTTCTTCTGCTTCTTCTGCTTCACCATCCAAACTTCACCTTCTCCTTCTCCTTCTTCTGCTTCTTCTGCTTCACCCTCCTGACTTCACCTTCTCCTTCTCCTTCTTCTACTTCTTCTGATTCACCCTCCAGACTTCACCTTCTCCTTCTCCTTCTTCGGCTTCTTCTGATTCACCCTCCAGACATCACATTCTCCTTCTCCTTCTTCTACTTCTTCTGATTCACCCTCGAGACTTCATCTTCTCCTTCTCCTTCTTATGCTTCTTCTGATTCACCCTCCAGACTTCACCTTCTCCTTCTCCTTCTTCTGCTTCTGCTGATTCACCCTCCAGACTTCACCTTCTCCTTCTCCTTCTTCTACTTCTTCTGATTCAACCTCTAGACTTCAACTTCTCCTTCTCCTTCTTCTGCTTCTTCTGCTTCACCCTCCAGACTTCACCTTCTCGTTCTCCTTCTTCTGCTTCTTCTGCTGCGCCCTCCAGACTTCACCTTCTCCTTCTCCTTCTTCTGCTTCTTCTGCTTCACCCTCCTGACTTCACCTTCTCCTTCTCCTTCTTCTACTTCTTCTGCTTCACCCCCCTGACTTCACCTTCTCCTTCTCCTTCTTCTGCTTCTTCTGATTCACCCTCCTAACTTCACCTACTCCTTCTCCTACTTCTGCTTCTTCTGATTCACCCTCCTGACTTCACCTTCTCCTTCTCCTTCTTCTGCTTCTTCTGATTCACCCTCCAGACTTCACCTTCTCCTTCTCCTTCTTCTGCTTCTTCTGATTCACCCTCCAGACTTCACCTTCTCCTTCTCCTTCTTCTGCTTCTTCTGATTCACCCTCCAGACCTCACCTTCTCCTTCTCCTTCTTCTTCTTCTTCTGATTCACCCTCCAGACTTCATCTTCTCCTTCTCCTTCTTCTGCTTCTTCTGATTCACCCTCCAGACTTCACCTTCTCCTTCTCCTTCTTCTGCTTCTTCTGATTCACCCTCCAGACTTCACCTTCTCCTTCTCCTTCTTCTACTTCTTCTGATTCACCCTCCAGACTTCACCTTCTCCTTCTCCTTCTTTTACTTCTTCTGATTCAACCTCCAGTCTTCACCTTCTCCTTCTCCTTCTTCTGCTTCTTCTGATTCACCCTCCAGACTTCACCTTCTCCTTCTCCTTCTTCTGATTCTTTTGATTCACCCTCCAGACTTCACCTTCTCCTTCTCCTTCTTCTGCTTCTTCTGATTCACCCTCCTGACTTCACCCTCTCCTTCTCCTTCTTCTACTTCTTCTGATTCACCCTCCTGACTTCACCTTCTCCTTCTCCTTCTTCTACTTCTTCTGCTTCACCCTCCAGACTTCACCTTCTCCTTCTCCATCTTCTACTTCTTCTGATTCACCCTCCAGACTTCACCTTCTCCTTCTCCTTCTTCTGCTTCTTCTGATTCACCCTCCAGACTTCACCTTCTCCTTCTCCTTATTCTGCTTCTTCTGATTCACCCGCCAGACTTCACCTTCTCCTTCTCCTTATTCTGCTTCTTCTGATTCACCCTCCAGACTTCACCTTCTCCTTCTCCTTCTTCTGCTTCTTCTGATTCACCCTCCAGACTTTACCTTCTCCTTCTCCTTCTTCTGCTTCTTCTGATTCACCCTCCAGACTTTACCTTCTCCTTCTCCTTCTTTTGCTTTTTCTGATTCACCCTCCAGACTTCACCTTCTCCTTCTCCTTCATCTACTTTTTCTGATTCACCCTCCTGACTTCACCTTCTCCTTCTCCTTCTTCTACTTCTTCTGATTCACCCTCCAGACTTCACCTTCTCCTTCTCCTTCTTCTACTTCTTCTGATTCACCCACCAGACTTCACCTTCTCCTTCTCCTTCTTCTGCTTCTTCTGATTCACCCTCCAGACTTCACCTTCTCCTTCTCCTTCTTCTGCTTCTTCTGATTCACCCTCCAGACTTAACCTTCTCCTTCTCCTTCTTCTGCTTCTTTTGATTCACCCTTCAGACTTCACCTTCTCCTTCTCCTTCTTCTGCTTCTTCTGATTCACCCTCCAGACCTCACCTTCTCCTTCTCCTTCTTCAACTTCTTCTGATTCACCCTCCAGACTTCATCTTCTCCTTCTCCTTCTTTTGCTTCTTCTGATTCACCCTCCAGACTTCACCTTCTCCTTCTCCTTCTTCTGCTTCTTCTGATTCACCCTCCAGACTTCGCCTTCACCTTCTCCTTCTTCTGCTTCTTCTGATTCACCCTCCAGACTTCGCCTTCTCCTTCTCCTTCTTCTACTTCTTCTGATTCACCCTCCAGACTTCACCTTCTCCTTCTCCTTCTTCTACTTCTTCTGATTCACCCTCCAGACTTCACCTCCTCCTTCTCCATCTTCTACTTCTTCTGATTCACCGTCCAGACTTCACCTTCTCCTTCTCCTTCTTCTGCTTCTCCTGATTCACCCTCCTGACTTCACCTTCTCCTTCTCCTTCTTCTGCTTCTTCTGATTCACCCTCCAGACTTCACCTTCTCCTTCTCCTTCTTCTACTTCTTCTGATTCACCCTCCAGACTTCACCTTCTCCTTCTACTTCTTCTGCTTCTTCTGATTCACCCTCCAGACTTCACCTTCTCTTTTTCCTTCTTCTGCTTCTTCTGATTCACCCTCCAGATTTCACCTTCTCCTTCTCCTTCTTCTGCTTCTTCTGATTCACCCTCCAGACTTTACCTTCGCCTTCTCCTTCTTCTGCTTCTTCTGATTCACCCTCCAGACTTCACCTTCTCCTTCTCCTTCATCTACTTCTTCTGATTCACCCTCCAGACTTCACCTTCTCCTTCTCCTTCTTCTGCCTCTTCTGATTCACCCTCCAGACTTCACCTTCTCCTTCTCCTTCTTCTGCTTTTTCTGATTCACCCTCCAGACTTCACCTTCTCCTTCTCCTTCTTCTACTTCTTCTGATTCACCCACCAGACTTCACCTTCTCCTTCTCCTTCTTCTGCTTCTTTTGATTCACCCTTCAGACTTCACCTTCTTCTTCTCCTTCTTCTGCTTCTTCTGATTCACCCTCCAGACCTCACCTTCTCCTTCTCCTTCTTCAACTTCTTCTGATTCACCCTCCAGACTTCATCTTCTCCTTCTCCTTCTTTTGCTTCTTCTGATTCACCCTCCAGACATCACCTTCTCCTTCTCCTTCTTATGCTTCTTCTGATTCACCCTCCAGACTCACCTTCTCCTTCTCCTTCTTCTACTTCTTCTGATTCACCCTCCAGACTTCACCTTCTCCTTCTTCTGCTTCTTCTGATTCACCCTCCAGACTTCACCTTCTCCTTCTCCTTCTTCTACTTCTTCTGATTCACCCTCCAGACTTCATCTTCTCCTTCTCCTTCTTCTGCTTCTTCTGATTCACCCTCCACACTTCACCATCTCCTTCTCCTTCTTCTGCTTCTTCTGATTCACCCTCCAGACTTCACCTTCTCCTTCTCCTTCTTCTACTTCTTCTGATTCACCCTCCAGACTTCACCTTCTCCTTCTCCTTCTTCTGCTTCTTCTGACTCACCCTCCAGACTTCACCTTCTCCTGCTACTTCTCCTGCTTCTTCTGATTCACCCTCCAGACTTCACCTTCTCCTTTTCCTTCTTCTGCTTCTTCTGATTCACCCTCCAGATTTCACCTTCTCCTTCTCCTTCTTCTGCTTCTTCTGATTCACCCTCCAGACTTCACCTTCTCCTTCTCCTTCTTCTGCTTCTTCTGATTAACCCTCCAGACTCACCTTCTCCTTCTCCTTCTTCTACTTCTTCTGATTCACCCTCCAGACTTCACCTTCTCCTTCTCCTTCTTCTGCTTCTTCTGATTCACCCTCCAGACTTCACCTTCTCCTTCTCCTTCGTCTACTTCTTCTGATTCACCCTCCAGACTTCACCTTCTCCTTCTCCTTCTTCTACTTCTTCTGATTCACCCTCCAGACTTCACCTTCTCCTTCTCCTTCTTCTGCTTCTTCTGATTCACCCTCCAGACTTCACCTTCTCCTTCTCCTTCTTCTACTTCTTCTGATTCACCCTCCAGACTTCACCTTCTCCTTCTCCTTCTTCTACTTCTTCTGATTCACCCTCCAGACTTCACCTTCTCCTTCTCCTTCTTCTACTTCTTCTGCTTCTCCCTCCAGACTTCACCTTCTCCTTCTCCTTCTTCTGCTTCTTCTGATTCACCCTCCAGACTTCACCTTCTCCTTCTCCTTCTTCTACTTCTCCTGATTCACCCTCCAGACTTCACCTTCTCCTTCTCCTTCTTCTACTTCTTCTGATTCACCCTCCAGACTTCACCTTCTCCTTCTCCTTCTTCTACTTCTTATGATTCACCCTCCTGACTTCACCTTCTCCTTCTCCTTCTTCTGCTCCTTCTGCTTCACCCTCCAGACTTCACCTTCTCCTTCTCTTTCTTCTGCTTCTTCTGATTCACCCTCCAGACTTCACCTTCTCCTTCTCCTTCTTCTGATTCTTTTGATTCACCCTCCAGACTTCACCTTCTACTTCTCCTTCTTCTGCTTCTTCTGATTCACCCTCCAGACTTCACCTTCTCCTTCTCCTTCTTCTACTTCTTCTGATTCACCCTCCTGACTTCACCATCTCCTTCACCTTCTTCTACTTCTTCTGCTTCACCCTCCAGACTTCACCTTCCGCTTCTCCTTCTTCTACTTCTTCTGATTCACCCGCCAGACTTCACCTTCTCCTTCTCCTTATTCTGCTTCTCCTGATTCACCCTCCAGACTTCACCTTCTCCTTCTCCTTCTTCTGCTTCTTCTGAATCACCCTCCTGACTTACCTTCTCCTTCTCCTTCTTCTGCTTCTTCTGATTCACCCTCCAGACTTCACCTTCTCCTTCTCCTTCATCTACTTCTTCTGATTCACCCTCCAGACTTCATCTTCTCCTTCTCCTTCATCTGCTTCTTCTGATTCACCCTCCAGACTTCACCTTCTCCTTCTCCTTCTCCTGCTTTTTCTGATTCACCCTCCTGATTTCACCTTCTCCTTCTCCTTCTTCTACTTCTTCTGATTCACCCTCCAGACTTCACCTTCTCCTTCTCCTTCTTCTACTTCTTCTGATTCACCCACCAGTCTTCACCTTCTCCTTCTCCTTCTTCTGCTTCTTCTGATTCACCCTCCAGACTTCACCTTCTCCTTCTCCTTCTTCTGCTTCTTCTGATTCACCCTCCAGACTTCACCTTCTCCTTCTCCTTCTTCTGCTTCTTTTGATTCACCCTTCAGACTTCGCCTTCTCCTTCTCCTTCTTCTGCTTCTTCTGATTCACCCTCCAGACCTCACCTTCTCCTTCTCCTTCTTCTACTTCTTCTGATTCACCCTCCAGACTTCATCTTCTCCTTCTCCTTCTTTTGCTTCTTCTGATTCACCCTCCAGACTTCACCTTCTCCTTCTCCTTCTTCTGCTTCTTCTGATTCACCCTCCAGACTTCGCCTTCTCCTTCTCCTTCTTCTACTTCTTCTGATTCACCCTCCAGACTTCACCTTCTCCTTCTCCTTCTTCTACTTCTTCTGATTCACCCTCCAGTCTTCATCTTCTCCTTCTCCTTCTTCTGCTTCTTCTGATTCTCCCTCCAGACTTCACCTTCTCCTTCTCCTTCTTCTGCTTCACCTGATTCACCCTCCTGACTTCACCTTCTCCTTCTCCTTCTTCTGCTTCTTCTGATTCACCCTCCAGACTTCACCTTCTCCTTCTCCTTTTTCTACTTCTTCTGATTCACTCTCCAGACTTCACCTTCTCCTGCTACTTCTTCTGCTTCTTCTGATTCACCCTCCAGACTTCACCTTCTCCTTTTCCTTCTTCTGCTTCTTCTGATTCATCCTCCAGATTTCACCTTCTCCTTCTCCTTCTTCTGCTTCTTCTGATTCACCCTCCAGACTTCACCTTCTCCTTCTCATTCTTCTGCTTCTTCTGATTCACCCTCCAGACTTCACCTTCTCCTTCACCTTCTTCTACTTCTTCTGATTCACCCTCCAGACTTCACCTTCTCCTTCTCCTTCTTCTGCTTCTTCTGATTCACCATCCAGACTTCACCTTCTCCTTCTCCTTCGTCTACTTCTTCTGATTCACCCTCCAGACTACACCTTCTCCTTCTCCTTCTTCTACTTCTTCTGATTCACCCTCCAGACTTCACCTTCTCCTTCTCCTTCTTCTGCTTCTTCTGATTCACCCTCCAGACTTCACCTTCTTCTACTTCTTCTGATTCACCCTCCAAACTTCACCTTCTCCTTCTCCTTCTTCTACTTCTTCTGCTTCTCCCTCCAGACTTCACCTTCTCCTTCTCCTTCTTCTGCTTCTTCTGATTCAGCCTCCAGACTTCACCTTCTCCTTCTCCTTCTTCTACTTCTTCTGATTCACCCTCCAGACTTCACCTTCTCCTTCTCCTTCTTCTACTTCTTCTGATTCACCCTCCAGACTTCACCTTCTCCTTCTCCTTCTTCTACTTCTTATGATTCACCCTCCTGACTTCACCTTCTCCTTCTCCTTCTTCTGCTTCTTCTGCTTCACCCTCCAGACTTCACCTTCTCCTTCTCCTTCTTCTGCTTCTTCTGCTTCACCCTCCAGACTTCACCTTCTCCTTCTCCTTCTTCTGCTTCTTCTGCTTCACCCTCCAGACCTCACCTTCTCCTTCTCCTTCTTCTACTTCTTCTGATTCACCCTCCTGACTTCACCTTCTCCTTCTCCTTCTTCTACTTCTTCTGCTTCACCCACCAGACTTCACCTTCTCCTTCTCCTTCTTCTGCTTCTCCTGATTCACCCTCCTGACTTCACCTTCTCCTTCTCCTTCTTCTGCTTCTTCTGATTCACCCTCCAGACTTCACCTTCTCCTTCTCCTTCTTCTACTTCTTCTGATTCACCCTCCAGACTTCACCTTCTCCTGCTACTTCTTCTGCTTCTTCTGATTCACCCTCCAGACTTCACCTTCTCCTTTTCCTTCTTCTGCTTCTTCTGATTCATCCTCCAGATTTCACCTTCTCCTTCTCCTTCTTCTGCTTCTTCTGATTCACCCTCCAGACTTCACCTTCTCCTTCTCATTCTTCTGCTTCTTCTGATTCACCCTCCAGACTTCACCTTCTCCTTCACCTTCTTCTACTTCTTCTGATTCACCCTCCAGACTTCACCTTCTCCTTCTCCTTCTTCTGCTTCTTCTGATTCACCATCCAGACTTCACCTTCTCCTTCTCCTTCGTCTACTTCTTCTGATTCACCCTCCAGACTACACCTTCTCCTTCTCCTTCTTCTACTTCTTCTGATTCACCCTCCAGACTTCACCTTCTCCTTCTCCTTCTTCTGCTTCTTCTGATTCACCCTCCAGACTTCACCTTCTCCTTCTCCTTCTTCTACTTCTTCTGATTCACCCTCCAAACTTCACCTTCTCCTTCTCCTTCTTCTACTTCTTCTGCTTCTCCCTCCAGACTTCACCTTCTCCTTCTCCTTCTTCTGCTTCTTCTGATTCAGCCTCCAGACTTCACCTTCTCCTTCTCCTTCTTCTACTTCTTCTGATTCACCCTCCAGACTTCACCTTCTCCTTCTCCTTCTTCTACTTCTTCTGATTCACCCTCCAGACTTCACCTTCTCCTTCTCCTTCTTCTACTTCTTATGATTCACCCTCCTGACTTCACCTTCTCCTTCTCCTTCTTCTGCTTCTTCTGCTTCACCCTCCAGACTTCACCTTCTCCTTCTCCTTCTTCTGCTTCTTCTGCTTCACCCTCCAGACTTCACCTTCTCCTTCTCCTTCTTCTGCTTCTTCTGCTTCACCCTCCAGACCTCACCTTCTCCTTCTCCTTCTTCTACTTCTTCTGATTCACCCTCCTGACTTCACCTTCTCCTTCTCCTTCTTCTACTTCTTCTGCTTCACCGTCCAGACTTCACCTTCTCCTTCTCCTTCTTCTGCTTCTCCTGATTCACCCTCCTGACTTCACCTTCTCCTTCTCCTTCTTCTGCTTCTTCTGATTCACCCTCCAGACTTCACCTTCTCCTTCTCCTTCTTCTACTTCTTCTGATTCACCCTCCAGACTTCACCTTCTCCTGCTACTTCTTCTGCTTCTTCTGATTCACCCTCCAGACTTCACCTTCTCCTTTTCCTTCTTCTGCTTCTTCTGATTCATCCTCCAGATTTCACCTTCTCCTTCTCCTTCTTCTGCTTCTTCTGATTCACCCTCCAGACTTCACCTTCTCCTTCTCATTCTTCTGCTTCTTCTGATTCACCCTCCAGACTTCACCTTCTCCTTCACCTTCTTCTACTTCTTCTGATTCACCCTCCAGACTTCACCTTCTCCTTCTCCTTCTTCTGCTTCTTCTGATTCACCATCCAGACTTCACCTTCTCCTTCTCCTTCGTCTACTTCTTCTGATTCACCCTCCAGACTACACCTTCTCCTTCTCCTTCTTCTACTTCTTCTGATTCACCCTCCAGACTTCACCTTCTCCTTCTCCTTCTTCTGCTTCTTCTGATTCACCCTCCAGACTTCACCTTCTCCTTCTCCTTCTTCTACTTCTTCTGATTCACCCTCCAAACTTCACCTTCTCCTTCTCCTTCTTCTACTTCTTCTGCTTCTCCCTCCAGACTTCACCTTCTCCTTCTCCTTCTTCTGCTTCTTCTGATTCAGCCTCCAGACTTCACCTTCTCCTTCTCCTTCTTCTACTTCTTCTGATTCACCCTCCAGACTTCACCTTCTCCTTCTCCTTCTTCTACTTCTTCTGATTCACCCTCCAGACTTCACCTTCTCCTTCTCCTTCTTCTACTTCTTATGATTCACCCTCCTGACTTCACCTTCTCCTTCTCCTTCTTCTGCTTCTTCTGCTTCACCCTCCAGACTTCACCTTCTCCTTCTCCTTCTTCTGCTTCTTCTGCTTCACCCTCCAGACTTCACCTTCTCCTTCTCCTTCTTCTGCTTCTTCTGCTTCACCCTCCAGACCTCACCTTCTCCTTCTCCTTCTTCTACTTCTTCTGATTCACCCTCCTGACTTCACCTTCTCCTTCTCCTTCTTCTACTTCTTCTGCTTCACCGTCCAGACTTCACCTTCTCCTTCTCCTTCTTCTGCTTCTTCTGATTCACCCTCCAGACTTCACCTTCTCCTTCTCCTTCTTCTGCTTCTTCTGATTCACCCGCCAGACTTCACCTTCTCCTTCTCCTTATTCTGCTACTCCTGATTGACCCTCCAGACTTCACCTTCTCCTTCTCCTTCTTCTGCTTCTTCTGAATCACCCTCCTGACTTCACCTTCTCCTTCTCCTTCTTCTGCTTCTTCTGATTCACCCTCCAGACTTCACCTTCTCCTTCTCCTTCTTCTACTTCTTCTGATTCACCCTCCAGACTTCACCTTCTCCTGCTACTTCTTCTGCTTCTTCTGATTCACCCTCCAGACTTCACCTTCTCCTTTTCCTTCTTCTGCTTCTTCTGATTTATCCTCCAGATTTCACCTTCTCCTTCTCCTTCTTCTGCTTCTTCTGATTCACCCTCCAGACTTCACCTTCTCCTTCTCATTCTTCTGCTTCTTCTGATTCACCCTCCAGACTTCACCTTCTCCTTCACCTTCTTCTACTTCTTCTGATTCACCCTCCAGACTTCACCTTCTCCTTCTCCTTCTTCTGCTTCTTCTGATTCACCATCCAGACTTCACCTTCTCCTTCTCCTTCGTCTACTTCTTCTGATTCACCCTCCAGACTACACCTTCTCCTTCTCCTTCTTCTACTTCTTCTGTTTCACCCTCCAGACTTCACCTTCTCCTTCTCCTTCTTCTGCTTCTTCTGATTCACCCTCCAGACTTCACCTTCTCCTTCTCCTTCTTCTACTTCTTCTGATTCACCCTCCAAACTTCACCTTCTCCTTCTCCTTCTTCTACTTCTTCTGCTTCTCCCTCCAGACTTCACCTTCTCCTTCTCCTTCTTCTGCTTCTTCTGATTCAGCCTCCAGACTTCACCTTCTCCTTCTCCTTCTTCTACTTCTTCTGATTCACCCTCCAGACTTCACCTTCTCCTTCTCCTTCTTCTGCTTCTTCTGCTTCTCCCTCCTGACTTCACCTTCTCCTTCTCCTTCTTCTACTTCTTCTGATTCACCCTCCAGACTTCACCTTCTCCTTCTCCTTCTTCTGCTTCACCCTCCTGACTTCACCTTCTCCTTCTCCTTCTTCTGCTTCTTCTGATTCACCCTCCTGACTTCACCTTCTCCTTCTCCTTCTTCTGCTTCTTCTGATTCACCCTCCAGACTTCACCTTCTCCTTCTCCTTCTTCTGCTTCTTCTGATTCACCCTCCAGACTTCACCTTCTCCTTCTCCTTCTTCTGCTTCTTCTGATTCACCCTCCAGACCTCACCTTCTCCTTCTCCTTCTTCTACTTCTTCTGATTCACCCTCCAGACTTCACCTTCTCCTTCTCCTTCTTCTGCTTCTTCTGATTCACCCTCCAGACCTCACCTTCTCCTTCTCCTTCTTCTACTTCTTCTGATTCACCCTCAAGACTTCATCTTCTCCTTCTCCTTCTTCTACTTCTTCTGATTCACCCTCCAGACTTCACCTTCTCCTTCTACTTCTTCTGCTTCTTCTGATTCACCCTCCAGACTTCACCTTCTCTTTTTCCTTCTTCTGCTTCTTCTGATTCACCCTCCAGATTTCACCTTCTCCTTCTTCTGCTTCTTCTGATTCACCCTCCAGACTTCACCTTCTCCTTCTCCTTCTTCTACTTCTTCTGATTCACCCTCCAGACTTCATCTTCTCCTTCTCCTTCTTCTGCTTCTTCTGATTCACCCTCCACACTTCACCTTCTCCTTCTCCTTCTTCTGCTTCTTCTGATTCACCCTCCAGACTACACCTTCTCCTTCTCCTTCTTCTACTTCTTCTGATTCACCCTCCAGACGTCACCTTCTCCTTCTCCTTCTTCTGCTTCTTCTGACTCACCCTCCAGACTTCACCTTCTCCTGCTACTTCTCCTGCTTCTTCTGATTCACCCTCCAGACTTCACCTTCTCCTTCTCCTTCTTCTACTTCTTCTGATTCAATCTCCAGACTTCACCTTCTCCTTCTCCTTCTTCTGCTTCTTCTGATTCACCCTCCAGACTTCACCTTCTCCTTCTCCTTCTTCTACTTCTTCTGATTCACCCTCCAGACTTCACCTTCTCCTTCTCCTTCTTCTACTTCTTCTGATTCACCATCCAGACTTCACCTTCTCCTTCTCCTTCTTCTACTTCTTCTGCTTCTCCCTCCAGACTTCACCTTCTCCTTCTCCTTCTTCTGCTTCTTCTGATTCACCCTCCAGACTTCACCTTCTCCTTCTCCTTCTTCTACTTCTCCTGATTCACCCTCCAGACTTCACCTTCTCCTTCTCCTTCTTCTACTTCTTCTGATTCACCCTCCTGACTTCACCTTCTCCTTCTCCTTCTTCTGCTCCTTCTGCTTCACCCTCCAGATTTCACCTTCTCCTTCTCTTTCTTCTGCTTCTTCTGATTCACCCTCCAGACTTCACCTTCTCCTTCTCCTTCTTCTGATTCTTTTAATTCACCCTCCAGACTTCACCTTCTCCTTCTCCTTCTTCTGCTTCTTCTGATTCACCCTCCTGACTTCAACTTCTCCTTCTCCTTCTTCTACTTTTTTGATTCACCCTCCTGACTTCACCTTCTCCTTCTCCTTCTTCTACTTCTTCTGCTTCACCCTCCAGACTTCACCTTCTCCTTCTCCTTCTTCTACTTCTTCTGATTCACCCTCCAGACTTCCCCTTCTCCTTCTCCTTCTTCTGCTTCTTCTGATTCACCCGCCAGACTTCACCTTCTCCTTCTCCTTATTCTGCTTCTCCTGATTCACCCTCCAGACTTCACCTTCTCCTTCTCCTTCTTCTGCTTCTTTTGAATCACCCTCCTGACTTACCTTCTCCTTCTCCTTCTTCTGCTTCTTCTGATTCACCCTCCAGACTTCAACTTCTCCTTCTCCTTCATCTACTTCTTCTGATTCACCCTCCAGACTTCATCTTCTCCTTCTCCTTCTTCTGCTTCTTCTGATTTACCCTCCAGACTTCACCTTCTCCTTCTCCTTCTTCTGCTTTTTCTGATTCACCCTCCTGACTTCACCTTCTCCTTCTCCTTCTTCTACTTCTTCTGATTCACCCTCCAGACTTCACCTTCTCCTTCTCCTGCTTCTACTTCTTCTGATTCACCCACCAGACTTCACCTTCTCCTTCTCCTTCTTCTGCTTCTTCTGATTCACCCTCCAGACTTCACCTTCTCCTTCTCCTTCTTCTGCTTCTTCTGATTGACCCTCCAGACTTCACCTTCTCCTTCTCCTTCTTCTGCTTCTTCTGATTCACCCTCCAGACTTCACCTTCTCCTTCTCCTTCTTCTGCTTCTTCTGATTCACCCTCCAGACTTCACCTTCTCCTTCTCCTTCTTCTACTTCTCCTGATTCACCCTCCAGACTTCACCTTCTCCTTCTCCTTCTTCTACTTCTCCTGATTCACCCTCCAGACTTCACCTTCTCCTTCTCCTTCTTCTACTTCTTCTGATTCACCCTCCTGACTTCACCTTCTCCTTCTCCTTCTTCTGCTCCTTCTGCTTCACCCTCCAGATTTCACCTTCTCCTTCTCTTTCTTCTGCTTCTTCTGATTCACCCTCCAGACTTCACCTTCTCCTTCTCCTTCTTCTGATTCTTTTAATTCACCCTCCAGACTTCACCTTCTCCTTCTCCTTCTTCTGCTTCTTCTGATTCACCCTCCTGACTTCAACTTCTCCTTCTCCTTCTTCTACTTTTTTGATTCACCCTCCTGACTTCACCTTCTCCTTCTCCTTCTTCTACTTCTTCTGCTTCACCCTCCAGACTTCACCTTCTCCTTCTCCTTCTTCTACTTCTTCTGATTCACCCTCCAGACTTCCCCTTCTCCTTCTCCTTCTTCTGCTTCTTCTGATTCACCCGCCAGACTTCACCTTCTCCTTCTCCTTATTCTGCTTCTCCTGATTCACCCTCCAGACTTCACCTTCTCCTTCTCCTTCTTCTGCTTCTTTTGAATCACCCTCCTGACTTACCTTCTCCTTCTCCTTCTTCTGCTTCTTCTGATTCACCCTCCAGACTTCAACTTCTCCTTCTCCTTCATCTACTTCTTCTGATTCACCCTCCAGACTTCATCTTCTCCTTCTCCTTCTTCTGCTTCTTCTGATTTACCCTCCAGACTTCACCTTCTCCTTCTCCTTCTTCTGCTTTTTCTGATTCACCCTCCTGACTTCACCTTCTCCTTCTCCTTCTTCTACTTCTTCTGATTCACCCTCCAGACTTCACCTTCTCCTTCTCCTGCTTCTACTTCTTCTGATTCACCCACCAGACTTCACCTTCTCCTTCTCCTTCTTCTGCTTCTTCTGATTCACCCTCCAGACTTCACCTTCTCCTTCTCCTTCTTCTGCTTCTTCTGATTGACCCTCCAGACTTCACCTTCTCCTTCTCCTTCTTCTGCTTCTTCTGATTCACCCTCCAGACTTCGCCTTCTCCTTCTCCTTCTTCTACTTCTTCTGATTCACCCTCCAGACTTCACCTTCAACTTCTCCTTCTTCTACTTCTTCTGATTCACCCTCCAGTCTTCATCTTCTCCTTCTCCTTCTTCTGCTTCTTCTGATTCACCCTCCAGACTTCACCTTCTCCTTCTCCTTCTTCTGCTTCTTCTGATTCACCCTCCAGACTTCACCTTCTCCTTCTCCTTCTTCTACTTCTTCTGATTCACCCTCCAGACTTCACCTTCTCCTGCTACTCCTTCTGCTTCATCTGATTCACCCTCCAGACTTCACCTTCTCCTTTTCCTTCTTCTGCTTCTTCTGACTCACCCTCCAGATTTCACCTTCTCCTTCTCCTTCTTCTGCTTCTTCTGATTCACCCTCCAGACTTCACCTTCTCCTTCACCTTCTTCTACTTCTTCTGATTCACCCTCCAGACTTCACCTTCTCCTTCTCCTTCTTCTGCTTCTTCTGATTCACCCTCCAGACTTCACCTTCTCCTTCTCCTTCGTCTACTTCTTCTGATTCACCCTCCAGACTTCACCTTCTCCTTCTCCTTCGTCTACTTCTTCTGATTCACCCTCCAGACTTCACCTTCTCCTTCTCCTTCTTCTGCTTCTTCTGATTCACCCTCCAGACTTCACCTTCTCCTTCTCCTTCTTCTACTTCTTCTGATTCATCCTCCAGACTTCACCTTCTCCTTCTCCTTCTTCTGCTTCTTCTGATTCACCCTCCAGACTTCACCTTCTCCTTCTCCTTCTTCTACTTCTTCTGATTCACCCTCCAGACTTCACCTTCTCCTTCTCCTTCTTCTGCGTCTTCTGATTCACCCTCCAGACTTCACCTTCTCCTTCTCCTTCTTCTGCTTCTCCTGATTCACCCTCCTGACTTCACCTTCTCCTTCTCCTTATTCTGCTTCTCCTGATTCACCCTCCAGACTTCACCTTCTCCTTCTCCTTCTTCTACTTCTTCTGATTCACCCTCCAGACTTCACCTTCTCCTTCTACTTCTTCTGCTTCTTCTGATTCACCCTCCAGACTTCACCTTCTCTTTTTCCTTCTTCTGCTTCTTCTGATTCACCCTCCAGATTTCACCTTCTCCTTCTCCTTCTTCTGCTTCTTCTGATTCACCCTCCAGACTTCACCTTCTCCTTCTCCTTCTTCTACTTCTTCTGATTCATCCTCCAGACTTCATCTTCTCCTTCTCCTTCTTCTGCTTCTTCTGATTCACCCTCCACACTTCACCTTCTCCTTCTCCTTCTTCTGCTTCTTCTGATTCACCCTCCAGACTACACCTTCTCCTTCTCCTTCTTCTACTTCTTCTGATTCACCCTCCAGACTTCACCTTCTCCTTCTCCTTCTTCTGCTTCTTCTGACTCACCCTCCAGACTTCACCTTCTCCTGCTACTTCTCCTGCTTCTTCTGATTCACCCTCCAGACTTCACCTTCTCCTTCTCCTTCTTCTACTTCTTCTGATTCACCCTCCAGACTTCACCTTCTCCTTCTCCTTCTTCTGCTTCTTCTGATTCACCCTCCAGACTTCACCTTCTCCTTCTCCTTCTTCTACTTCTTCTGATTCACCCTCCAGACTTCACCTTCTCCTTCTCCTTCTTCTACTTCTTCTGATTCACCATCCAGACTTCACCTTCTCCTTCTCCTTCTTCTACTTCTTCTGCTTCTCCCTCCAGACTTCACCTTCTCCTTCTCCTTCTTCTGCTTCTTCTGATTCACCCTCCAGACTTCACCTTCTCCTTCTCCTTCTTCTACTTCTCCTGATTCACCCTCCAGACTTCACCTTCTCCTTCTCCTTCTTCTACTGATTCTGATTCACCCTCCAGACTTCACCTTCTCCTTCTCCTTCTTCTACTTCTTATGATTCACCCTCCTGACTTCACCTTCTCCTTCTCCTTCTTCTGCTCCTTCTGCTTCACCCTCCAGATTTCACCTTCTCCTTCTCTTTCTTCTGCTTCTTCTGATTCACCCTCCAGACTTCACCTTCTCCTTCTCCTTCTTCTGATTCTTTTGATTCACCCTCCAGACTTCACCTTCTCCTTCTCCTTCTTCTGCTTCTTCTGATTCACCCTCCTGACTTCACCTTCTCCTTCTCCTTCTTCTACTTCTTCTGATTCACGCTCCTGACTTCACCTTCTCCTTCTCCTTCTTCTACTTCTTCTGCTTCACCCTCCAGACTTCACCTTCTCCTTCTCCTTCTTCTACTTCTTCTGATTCACCCTCCAGACTTCCCCTTCTCCTTCTCCTTCTACTGCTTCTTCTGATTCACCCGCCAGACTTCACCTTCTCCTTCTCCTTATTCTGCTTCTCCTGATTCACCCTCCAGACTTCACCTTCTCCTTCTCCTTCTTCTGCTTCTTTTGAATCACCCTCCTGACTTACCTTCTCCTTCTCCTTCTTCTGCTTCTTCTGATTCACCCTCCAGACTTCACCTTCTCCTTCTCCTTCATCTACTTCTTCTGATTCACCCTCCAGACTTCATCTTCTCCTTCTCCTTCTTCTGCTTCTTCTGATTTACCCTCCAGACTTCACCTTCTCCTTCTCCTTCTTCTGCTTTTTCTGATTCACCCTCCTGACTTCACCTTCTCCTTCTCCTTCTTCTACTTCTTCTGATTCACCCTCCAGACTTCACCTTCTCCTTCTCCTTCTTCTACTTCTTCTGATTCACCCACCAGACTTCACCTTCTCCTTCTCCTTCTTCTGCTTCTTCTGATTCACCCTCCAGAATTCACCTTCTCCTTCTCCTTCTTCTGCTTCTTCTGATTCACCCTCCAGACTTCACCTTCTCCTTCTCCTTCTTCTGCTTCTTTTGATTCACCCTTCAGACTTCACCTTCTCCTTCTCCTTCTTCTGCTTCTTCTGATTCACCCTCCAGACCTCACCTTCTCCTTCTCCTTCTTCTACTTCTTCTGATTCACCCTCCAGACTTCATCTTCTCCTTCTCCTTCTTTTGCTTCTTCTGATTGACCCTCCAGACTTCACCTTCTCCTTCTCCTTCTTCTGCTTCTTCTGATTCACCCTCCAGACTTCGCCTTCTCCTTCTCCTTCTTCTACTTCTTCTGATTCACCCTCCAGACTTCACCTTCTCCTTCTCCTTCTTCTACTTCTTCTGATTCACCCTCCAGTCTTCATCTTCTCCTTCTCCTTCTTCTGCTTCTTCTGATTCACCCTCCAGACTTCACCTTCTCCTTCTCCTTCTTCTGCTTCTCCTGATTCACCCTCCTGACTTCACCTTCTCCTTCTCCTTCTTCTGCTTCTTCTGATTCACCCTCCAGACTTCACCTTCTCCTTCTCCTTCTTCTACTTCTTCTGATTCACCCTCCAGACTTCACCTTCTCCTGCTACTCCTTCTGCTTCATCTGATTCACCCTCCAGACTTCACCTTCTCCTTTTCCTTCTTCTGCTTCTTCTGATTCACCCTCCAGATTTCACCTTCTCCTTCTCCTTCTTCTGCTTCTTCTGATTCACCCTCCAGACTTCACCTTCTCCTTCTCCTTCTTCTGCTTCTTCTGATTCACCCTCCAGACTTCACCTTCTCCTTCACCTTCTTCTACTTCTTCTGATTCACCCTCCAGACTTCACCTTCTCCTTCTCCTTCTTCTGCTTCTTCTGATTCACCCTCCAGACTTCACCTTCTCCTTCTCCTTCGTCTACTTCTTCTGATTCACCCTCCAGACTACACCTTCTCCTTCTCCTTCTTCTACTTCTTCTGATTCATCCTCCAGACTTCACCTTCTCCTTCTCCTTCTTCTGCTTCTTCTGATTCACCCTCCAGACTTCACCTTCTCCTTCTCCTTCTTCTACTTCTTCTGATTCACCCTCCAGACTTCACCTTCTCCTTCTCCTTCTTCTACTTCTTCTGATTCACCCTCCAGACTTCACCTTCTCCTTCTCCTTCTTCTACTTCTTCTGCTTTTCCTCCAGACTTCACCTTCTCCTTCTCCTTCTTCTGCTTCTTCTGATTCACCCTCCAGACTTCACCTTCTCCTTCTCCTTCTTCTACTTCTTCTGATTCACCCTCCAGACTTCACTTTCTCCTTCTCCTTCTTCTACTTCTTCTGATTCACCCTCCAGACTTCACCTTCTCCTTCTCCTTCTTCTACTACTTATGATTCACCCTCCTGACTTCACCTTCTCCTTCTCCTCCTTCTGCTTCTTCTGCTTCACCCTCCAGACTTCACCTTCTCCTTCTCCTTCTTCTGCTTCTTCTGCTTCACCCTCCAGACTTCACCTTCTCCTTCTCCTTCTTCTGCTTCTTCTGCTTCACCCTCCTGACTTCACCTTCTCCTTCTCCTTCTTCTTCTTCTTCTGATTCACCCTCCAGACTTCACCTTCTCCTTCTCCTTCTTCTGCTTCTTCTGCTTCACCCTCCTGACTTCACCTTCGCCTTCTCCTTCTTCTGCTTCTTCTGATTCACCCTCCTGACTTCACCTTCTCCTTCTCCTTCTTCTGATTCTTTTGATTCACCCTCCAGACTTCACCTTCTCCTTCTCCTTCTTCTGCTTCTTCTGATTCACCCTCCAGACTTCACCTTCTCCTTCTCCTTCTTCTGCTTCTTCTGATTCACTCTCCAGACTTCACCTTCTCCTTCTCCTTCTTCTACTTCTTCTGATTCACCCTCCAGACTTCACCTTCTCCTTCTCCTTCTTCTACTTCTTCTGATTCACCCTCCAGTCTTCACCTTCTCCTTCTCCTTCTTCTGCTTCTTCTGATTCACCCTTCAGACTTCACCTTCTTCTTCTCCTTCTTCTGCTTCTTCTGATTCACCCTCCAGACCTCACCTTCTCCTTCTCCTTCATCAACTTCTTCTGATTCACCCTCCAGTCTTCACCTTCTCCTTCTCCTTCTTCTGCGTCTTCTGATTCACCCTCCAGACTTCACCTTCTCCTTCTCCTTCTTCTGCTTCTCCTGATTCACCCTCCTGACTTCACCTTCTCCTTCTCCTTATTCTGCTTCTTCTGATTCACCCTCCAGACTTCACCTTCTCCTTCTCCTTCTTCTACTTCTTCTGATTCACCCTCCAGACTTCACCTTCTCCTTCTACTTCTTCTGCTTCTTCTGATTCACCCTCCAGACTTCACCTTCCCTTTTTCCTTCTTCTGCTTCTTCTGATTCACCCTCCAGATTTCACCTTCTCCTTCTCCTTCTTCTGCTTCTTCTGATTCACCCTCCAGACTTCACCTTCTCCTTCTCCTTCTTCTACTTCTTCTGATTCACCCTCCAGACTTCATCTTCTCCTTCTCCTTCTTCTGCTTCTTCTGATTCACCCTCCACACTTCACCTTCTCCTTCTCCTTCTTCTGCTTCTTCTGATTCACCCTCCAGACTACACCTTCTCCTTCTCCTTCTTCTACTTCTTCTGATTCACCCTCCAGACTTCACCTTCTCCTTCTCCTTCTTCTGCTTCTTCTGACTCACCCTCCAGACTTCACCTTCTCCTGCTACTTCTCCTGCTTCTTCTGATTCACCCTCCAGACTTCACCTTCTCCTTCTCCTTCTTCTACTTCTTCTGATTCACCCTCCAGTCTTCACCTTCTCCTTCTCCTTCTTCTGCTTCTTCTGATTCACCCTCCAGACTTCACCTTCTCCTTCTCCTTCTTCTACTTCTTCTGATTCACCCTCCAGACTTCACCTTCTCCTTCTCCTTCTTCTACTTCTTCTGATTCACCATCCAGACTTCACCTTCTCCTTCTCCTTCTTCTACTTCTTCTGCTTCTCCCTCCAGACTTCACCTTCTCCTTCTCCTTCTTCTGCTTCTTCTGATTCACCCTCCAGACTTCACCTTCTCCTTCTCCTTCTTCTACTTCTCCTGATTCACCCTCCAGACTTCACCTTCTCCTTCTCCTTCTTCTACTTCTTCTGATTCACCCTCCAGACTTCACCTTCTCCTTCTCCTTCTTCTACTTCTTATGATTCACCCTCCTGACTTCACCTTCTCCTTCTCCTTCTTCTGCTCCTTCTGCTTCACCCTCCAGATTTCACCTTCTCCTTCTCTTTCTTCTGCTTCTTCTGATTCACCCTCCAGACTTCACCTTCTCCTTCTCCTTCTTCTGATTCTTTTGATTCACCCTCCAGACTTCACCTTCTCCTTCTCCTTCTTCTGCTTCTTCTGATTCACCCTCCTGACTTCAACTTCTCCTTCTCCTTCTTCTACTTTTTTGATTCACCCTCCTGACTTCACCTTCTCCTTCTCCTTCTTCTACTTCTTCTGCTTCACCCTCCAGACTTCACCTTCTCCTTCTCCTTCTTCTACTTCTTCTGATTCACCCTCCAGACTTCCCCTTCTCCTTCTCCTTCTTCTGCTTCTTCTGATTCACCCGCCAGACTTCACCTTCTCCTTCTCCTTATTCTGCTTCTCCTGATTCACCCTCCAGACTTCACCTTCTCCTTCTCCTTCTTCTGCTTCTTTTGAATCACCCTCCTGACTTACCTTCTCCTTCTCCTTCTTCTGCTTCTTCTGATTCACCCTCCAGACTTCAACTTCTCCTTCTCCTTCATCTACTTCTTCTGATTCACCCTCCAGACTTCATCTTCTCCTTCTCCTTCTTCTGCTTCTTCTGATTTACCCTCCAGACTTCACCTTCTCCTTCTCCTTCTTCTGCTTTTTCTGATTCACCCTCCTGACTTCACCTTCTCCTTCTCCTTCTTCTACTTCTTCTGATTCACCCTCCAGACTTCACCTTCTCCTTCTCCTGCTTCTACTTCTTCTGATTCACCCACCAGACTTCACCTTCTCCTTCTCCTTCTTCTGCTTCTTCTGATTCACCCTCCAGACGTCACCTTCTCCTTCTCCTTCTTCTGCTTCTTCTGATTGACCCTCCAGACTTCACCTTCTCCTTCTCCTTCTTCTGCTTCTTCTGATTCACCCTCCAGACTTCGCCTTCTCCTTCTCCTTCTTCTACTTCTTCTGATTCACCCTCCAGACTTCACCTTCTCCTTCTCCTTCTTCTACTTCTTCTGATTCACCCTCCAGTCTTCATCTTCTCCTTCTCCTTCTTCTGCTTCTTCTGATTCACCCTCCAGACTTCACCTTCTACTTCTCCTTCTTCTGCTTCTTCTGATTCACCCTCCAGACTTCACCTTCTCCTTCTCCTTCTTCTACTTCTTCTGATTCACCCTCCAGACTTCACCTTCTCCTGCTACTCCTTCTGCTTCATCTGATTCACCCTCCAGACTTCACCTTCTCCTTTTCCTTCTTCTGCTTCTTCTGATTCACCCTCCAGATTTCACCTTCTCCTTCTCCTTCTTCTGCTTCTTCTGATTCACCCTCCAGACTTCACCTTCTCCTTCTCCTTCTTCTGCTTCTTCTGATTCACCCTCCAGACTTCACCTTCTCCTTCACCTTCTTCTACTTCTTCTGATTCACCCTCCAGACTTCACCTTCTCCTTCTCCTTCTTCTGCTTCTTCTGATTCACCCTCCAGACTTCACCTTCTCCTTCTCCTTCGTCTACTTCTTCTGATTCACCCTCCAGACTTCACCTTCTCCTTCTCCTTCGTCTACTTCTTCTGATTCACCCTCCAGACTTCACCTTCTCCTTCTCCTTCTTCTGCTTCTTCTGACTCACCCTCCAGACTTCTCCTTCTCCTGCTACTTCTCCTGCTTCTTCTGATTCACCCTCCAGACTTCACCTTCTCCTTCTCCTTCTTCTACTTCTTCTGATTCACCCTCCAGACTTCACCTTCTCCTTCTCCTTCTTCTGCTTCTTCTGACTCACCCTCCAGACTTCACCTTCTCCTGCTACTTCTCCTGCTTCTTCTGATTCACCCTCCAGACTTCACCTTCTCCTTCTCCTTCTTCTACTTCTTCTGATTCACCCTCCAGACTTCACCTTCTCCTTCTCCTTCTTCTGCTTCTTCTGATTCACCCTCCAGACTTCACCTTCTCCTTCTCCTTCTTCTACTTCTTCTGATTCACCCTCCAGACTTCACCTTCTCCTTCTCCTTCTTCTACTTCTTCTGATTCACCATCCAGACTTCACCTTCTCCTTCTCCTTCTTCTACTTCTTCTGCTTCTCCCTCCAGACTTCACCTTCTCCTTCTCCCTCTTCTGCTTCTTCTGATTCACCCTCCAGACTTCACCTTCTCCTTCTCCTTCTTCTACTTCTCCTGATTCACCCTCCAGACTTCGCCTTCTCCTTCTCCTTCTTCTACTTCTTCTGATTCACCCTCCAGACTTCACCTTCTCCTTCTCCTTCTTCTACTTCTTATGATTCACCCTCCTGACTTCACCTTCTCCTTCTCCTTCTTCTGCTCCTTCTGCTTCACCCTCCAGATTTCACCTTCTCCTTCTCTTTCTTCTGCTTCTTCTGATTCACCCTCCAGACTTCACCTTCTCCTTCTCCTTCTTCTGATTCTTTTGATTCACCCTCCAGACTTCACCTTCTCCTTCTCATTCTTCTGCTTCTTCTGATTCACCCTCCTGACTTCAACTTCTCCTTCTCCTTCTTCTACTTTTTTGAATCACCCTCCTGACTTCACCTTCTCCTTCTCCTTCTTCTACTTCTTCTGCTTCACCCTCCAGACTTCACCTTCTCCTTCTCCTTCTTCTACTTCTTCTGATTCACCCTCCAGACTTCCCCTTCTCCTTCTCCTTCTTCTGCTTCTTCTGATTCACCCGCCAGACTTCACCTTCTCCTTCTCCTTATTCTGCTTCTCCTGATTCACCCTCCAGACTTCACCTTCTCCTTCTCCTTCTTCTGCTTCTTTTGAATCACCCTCCTGACTTACCTTCTCCTTCTCCTTCTTCTGCTTCTTCTGATTCACCCTCCAGACTTCAACTTCTCCTTCTCCTTCATCTACTTCTTCTGATTCACCCTCCAGACTTCATCTTCTCCTTCTCCTTCTTCTGCTTCTTCTGATTTACCCTCCAGACTTCACCTTCTCCTTCTCCTTCTTCTGCTTTTTCTGATTCACCCTCCTGACTTCACCTTCTCCTTCTCCTTCTTCTACTTCTTCTGATTCACCCTCCAGACTTCACCTTCTCCTTCTCCTGCTTCTACTTCTTCTGATTCACCCACCAGACTTCACCTTCTCCTTCTCCTTCTTCTGCTTCTTCTGATTCACCCTCCAGACTTCACCTTCTCCTTCTCCTTCTTCTGCTTCTTCTGATTGACCCTCCAGACTTCACCTTCTCCTTCTCCTTCTTCTGCTTCTTCTGATTCAACCTCCAGACTTCGCCTTCTCCTTCTCCTTCTTCTACTTCTTCTGATTCACCCTCCAGACTTCACCTTCTCCTTCTCCTTCTTCTACTTCTTCTGATTCACCCTCCAGTCTTCATCTTCTCCTTCTCCTTCTTCTGCTTCTTCTGATTCACCCTCCAGACTTCACCTTCTCCTTCTCCTTCTTCTGCTTCTTCTGATTCACCCTCCAGACTTCACCTTCTCCTTCTCCTTCTTCTACTTCTTCTGATTCACCCTCCAGACTTCACCTTCTCCTGCTACTCCTTCTGCTTCATTTGATTCACCCTCCAGACTTCACCTTCTCCTTTTCCTTCTTCTGCTTCTTCTGATTCACCCTCCAGATTTCACCTTCTCCTTCTCCTTCTTCTGCTTCTTCTGATTCACCCTCCAGACTTCACCTTCTCCTTCTCCTTCTTCTGCTTCTTCTGATTCACCCTTCAGACTTCACCTTCTCCTTCACCTTCTTCTACTTCTTCTGATTCACCCTCCAGACTTCACCTTCTCCTTCTCCTTCTTCTGCTTCTTCTGATTCACCCTCCAGACTTCACCTTCTCCTTCTCCTTCGTCTACTTCTTCTGATTCACCCTCCAGACTTCACCTTCTCCTTCTCCTTCGTCTACTTCTTCTGATTCACCCTCCAGACTTCACCTTCTCCTTCTCCTTCTTCTGCTTCTTCTGATTCACCCTCCAGACTTCACCTTCTCCTTCACCTTCTTCTACTTCTTCTGATTCACCCTCCAGACTTCACCTTCTCCTTCTCCTTCTTCTGCTTCTTCTGATTCACCCTCCAGACTTCACCTTCTCCTTCTCCTTCGTCTACTTCTTCTGATTCACCCTCCAGACTACACCTTCTCCTTCTCCTTCTTCTACTTCTTCTGATTCATCCTCCAGACTTCACCTTCTCCTTCTCCTTCTTCTGCTTCTTCTGATTCACCCTCCAGACTTCACCTTCTCCTTCTCCTTCTTCTACTTCTTCTGATTCACCCTCCAGACTTCACCTTCTCCTTCTCCTTCTTCTACTTCTTCTGATTCACCCTCCAGTCTTCACCTTCTCCTTCTCCTTCTTCTGCGTCTTCTGATTCACCCTCCAGACTTCACCTTCTCCTTCTCCTTCTTCTGCTTCTCCTGATTCACCCTCCTGACTTCACCTTCTCCTTCTCCTTATTCTGCTTATTCTGATTCACCCTCCAGACTTCACCTTCTCCTTCTCCTTCTTCTACTTCTTCTGATTCACCCTCCAGACTTCACCTTCTCCTTCTACTTCTTCTGCTTCTTCTGATTCACCCTCCAGACTTCACCTTCTCTTTTTCCTTCTTCTGCTTCTTCTGATTCACCCTCCAGATTTCACCTTCTCCTTCTCCTTCTTCTGCTTCTTCTGATTCACCCTCCAGACTTCACCTTCTCCTTCTCCTTCTTCTACTTCTTCTGATTCATCCTCCAGACTTCATCTTCTCCTTCTCCTTCTTCTGCTTCTTCTGATTCACCCTCCACACTTCACCTTCTCCTTCTCCTTCTTCTGCTTCTTCTGATTCACCCTCCAGACTACACCTTCTCCTTCTCCTTCTTCTACTTCTTCTGATTCACCCTCCAGACTTCACCTTCTCCTTCTCCTTCTTCTGCTTCTTCTGACTCACCCTCCAGACTTCACCTTCTCCTTCTCCTTCTTCTACTTCTTCTGATTCACCCTCCAGACTTCACCTTCTCCTTCTCCTTCTTCTGCTTCTTCTGATTCACCCTCCAGACTTCACCTTCTCCTTCTCCTTCTTCTACTTCTTCTGATTCACCCTCCAGACTTCACCTTCTCCTTCTCCTTCTTCTACTTCTTCTGATTCACCATCCAGACTTCACCTTCTCCTTCTCCTTCTTCTACTTCTTCTGCTTCTCCCTCCAGACTTCACCTTCTCCTTCTCCTTCTTCTGCTTCTTCTGATTCTCCCTCCAGACTTCACCTTCTCCTTCTCCTTCTTCTACTTCTCCTGATTCACCCTAAAGACTTCACCTTCTCCTTCTCCTTCTTCTACTTCTTCTGATTCACCCTCCAGACTTCACCTTCTCCTTCTCCTTCTTCTACTTCTTATGATTCACCCTCCTGACTTCACCTTCTCCTTCTCCTTCTTCTGCTCCTTCTGCTTCACCCTCCAGATTTCACCTTCTCCTTCTCTTTCTTCTGCTTCTTCTGATTCACCCTCCAGACTTCACCTTCTCCTTCTCCTTCTTCTGATTCTTTTGATTCACCCTCCAGACTTCACCTTCTCCTTCTCCTTCTTCTGCTTCTTCTGATTCACCCTCCTGACTTCACCTTCTCCTTCTCCTTCTTCTACTTCTTCTGAATCACCCTCCTGACTTCACCTTCTCCTTCTCCTTCTTCTACTTCTTCTGCTTCACCCTCCAGACTTCACCTTCTCCTTCTCCTTCTTCTACTTCTTCTGATTCACCCTCCAGACTTCCCCTTCTCCTTCTCCTTCTTCTGCTTCTTCTGATTCACCCGCCAGACTTCACCTTCTCCTTCTCCTTATTCTGCTTCTCCTGATTCACCCTCCAGACTTCACCTTCTCATTCTCCTTCTTCTGCTTCTTTTGAATCACCCTCCTGACTTACCTTCTCCTTCTCCTTCTTCTGCTTCTTCTGATTCACCCTCCAGACTTCACCTTCTCCTTCTCCTTCATCTACTTCTTCTGATTCACCCTCCAGACTTCATCTTCTCCTTCTCCTTCTTCTGCTTCTTCTGATTTACCCTCCAGACTTCACCTTCTCCTTCTCCTTCTTCTGCTTTTTCTGATTCACCCTCCTGACTTCACCTTCTCCTTCTCCTTCTTCTACTTCTTCTGATTCACCCTCCAGACTTCACCTTCTCCTTCTCCTTCTTCTACTTCTTCTGATTCACCCACCAGACTTCACCTTCTCCTTCTCCTTCTTCTGCTTCTTCTGATTCACCCTCCAGACTTCACCTTCTCCTTCTCCTTCTTCTGCTTCTCCTGATTCACCCTCCAGACTTCACCTTCTCCTTCTCCTTCTTCTGCTTCTTTTGATTCACCCTTCAGACTTCACCTTCTCCTTCTCCTTCTTTTGCTTCTTCTGATTCACCCTCCAGACCTCACCTTCTCCTTCTCCTTCTTCTACTTCTTCTGATTCACCCTCCAGACTTCATCTTCTCCTTCTCCTTCTTTTGCTTCTTCTGATTGACCCTCCAGACTTCACCTTCTCCTTCTCCTTCTTCTGCTTCTTCTGATTCACCCTCCAGACTTCGCCTTCTCCT
The DNA here is from genome assembly GCF_052327205.1 of Somniosus microcephalus. NCBI lineage: Eukaryota > Metazoa > Chordata > Chondrichthyes > Squaliformes > Somniosidae > Somniosus > Somniosus microcephalus. The sequence goes on from NW_028225591.1 coordinate 41,056, forward strand.
TCTCCTTCTTCTACTTCTTCTGATTCACCCTCCAGACTTCACCTTCTCCTTCTCCTTCTTCTACTTCTTCTGATTCACCCTCCAGTCTTTATCTTCTCCTTCTCCTTCTTCTGCTTCTTCTGATTCACCCTCCAGACTTCACCTTCTCCTTCTCCTTCTTCTGCTTCTCCTGATTCACCCTTCTGACTTCACCTTCTCCTTCTCCTTCTTCTGCTTCTTCTGATTCACCCTCCAGACTTCACCTTCTCCTTCTCCTTCTTCTACTTCTTCTGATTCACCCTCCAGACTTCACCTTCTCCTGCTACTCCTTCTGCTTCATCTGATTCACCCTCCAGACTTCACCTTCTCCTTTTCCTTCTTCTGCTTCTTCTGATTCACCCTCCAGATTTCACCTTCTCCTTCTCCTTCTTCTGCTTCTTCTGATTCACCCTCCAGACTTCACCTTCTCCTTCTCCTTCTTCTGCTTCTTCTGATTCACCCTCCAGACTTCACCTTCTCCTTCACCTTCTTCTACTTCTTCTGATTCACCCTCCAGACTTCACCTTCTCCTTCTCCTTCTTCTGCTTCTTCTGATTCACCCTCCAGACTTCACCTTCTCCTTCTCCTTCGTCTACTTCTTCTGATTCACCCTCCAGACTACACCTTCTCCTTCTCCTTCTTCTACTTCTTCTGATTCATCCTCCAGACTTCACCTTCTCCTTCTCCTTCTTCTGCTTCTCCTGATTCACCCTCCAGACTTCACCTTCTCCTTCTCCTTCTTCTACTTCTTCTGATTCACCCTCCAGACTTCACCTTCTCCTTCTCCTTCTTCTACTTCTTCTGATTCACCCTCCAGACTTCACCTTCTCCTTCTCCTTCTTCTACTTCTTCTGCTTTTCCCTCCAGACTTCACCTTCTCCTTCTCCTTCTTCTGCTTCTTCTGATTCACCCTCCAGACTTCACCTTCTCCTTCTCCTTCTTCTACTTCTTCTGATTCACCCTCCAGACTTCACTTTCTCCTTCTCCTTCTTCTACTTCTTCTGATTCACCCTCCAGACTTCACCTTCTCCTTCTCCTTCTTCTACTACTTATGATTCACCCTCCTGACTTCACCTTCTCCTTCTCCTCCTTCTGCTTCTTCTGCTTCACCCTCCAGACTTCACCTTCTCCTTCTCCTTCTTCTGCTTCTTCTGCTTCACCCTCCAGACTTCACCTTCTCCTTCTCCTTCTTCTGCTTCTTCTGCTTCACCCTCCTGACTTCACCTTCTCCTTCTCCTTCTTCTTCTTCTTCTGATTCACCCTCCAGACTTCACCTTCTCCTTCTCCTTCTTCTGCTTCTTCTGCTTCACCCTCCTGACTTCACCTTCGCCTTCTCCTTCTTCTGCTTCTTCTGATTCACCCTCCTGACTTCACCTTCTCCTTCTCCTTCTTCTGATTCTTTTGATTCACCCTCCAGACTTCACCTTCTCCTTCTCCTTCTTCTGCTTCTTCTGATTCACCCTCCAGACTTCACCTTCTCCTTCTCCTTCTTCTAGTCTTCTGATTCACCCTCCTGACTTAACCTTCTCCTTCTCCTTCTTCTGATTCTTTTGATTCACCCTCCAGTCTTCACCTTCTCCTTCTCCTTCTTCTGCTTCTTCTGATTCACCCTCCAGACTTCACCTTCTCCTCCTTCTTCTGATTCTTTTGATTCACCCTCCAGACTTCACCTTCTACTTCTCCTTCTTCTGCTTCTTCTGATTCACCCTCCTGACTTCACCCTCTCCTTCTCCTTCTTCTACTTCTTCTGATTCACCCTCCTGACTTCACCTTCTCCTTCTCCTTCATCTACTTCTTCTGCTTCACCCTCCAGACTTCACCTTCTCCTTCTCCTTCTTCTACTTCTTCTGATTCACCCTCCAGACTTCACCTTCTCCTTCTCCTTCTTCTGCTTCTTCTGATTCACCCTCCAGACTTCACCTTCTCCTTCTCCTTATTCTGCTTCTTCTGATTCACCCGCCAGACTTCACCTTCTCCTTCTCCTTATTCTGCTTCTTCTGATTCACCCTCCAGACTTCACCTTCTCCTTCTCCTTCTTCTGCTTCTTCTGATTCACCTTCAGACTTTACCTTCTCCTTCTCCTTCTTCTGCTTCTTCTGATTCACCCTCCAGACTTCACCTTCTCCTTCTCCTTCATCTACTTCTTCTGATTCACCCTCCAGACTTCATCTTCTCCTTCTCCTTCTTCTGCTTCTTCTGATTCACCCTCCAGACTTCACCTTCTCCTTCTTCTGCTTTTTCTGATTCACCCTCCTGACTTCACCTTCTCCTTCTCCTTCTTCTACTTCTTCTGATTCACCCTCCAGACTTCACCTCCTCCTTCTCCTTTTTCTACTTCTTCTGATTCACCCACCAGACTTCACCTTCTCCTTCTCCTTCTTCTGCTTCTTCTGATTCACCCTCCAGACTTCACCTTCTCCTTCTCCTTCTTCTGCTTCTTCTGATTCACCCTCCAGACTTCACCTTCTCCTTCTCCTTCTTCTGCTTCTTTTGATTCACCCTTCAGACTTCACCTTCTCCTTCTCCTTCTTCTGCTTCTTCTGATTCACCCTCCAGACCTCACCTTCTCCTTCTCCTTCTTCAACTTCTTCTGATTCACCCTCCAGACTTCATCTTCTCCTTCTCCTTCTTTTGCTTCTTCTGATTCACCCTCCAGACTTCACCTTCTCCTTCTCCTTCTTCTGCTTCTTCTGATTCACCCTCCAGACTTCGCCTTCTCCTTCTCCTTCTTCTCCTTCTTCTGATTCACCCTTCAGACTTTACCTTCTCCTTCTCCTTCTTTTGCTTCTTCTGATTCACCCTCCAGACTTCCCCTTCTCCTTCTCCTTCTTCTGCTTCTTCTGATTCACCCGCCAGACTTCACCTTCTCCTTCTCCTTCTTCTGCTTCTTCTGATTCACCCTCCAGACTTCACCTTCTCCTTCTCCTTCTTCTGCTTCTTTTGATTCACCCTTCAGACTTCACCTTCTCCTTCTCCTTCTTCTGCTTCTTCTGATTCACCCTCCAGACTTCACCTTCTCCTTCTCCTTATTCTGCTTCTCCTGATTCACCCTCCAGACTTCACCTTCTCCTTCTCCTTCTTCTGCTTCTTTTGAACCACCCTCCTGACTTACCTTCTCCTTCTCCTTCTTCTGCTTCTTCTGATTCACCCTCCAGACATCACCTTCTCCTTCTCCTTCATCTACTTCTTCTGATTCACCCTCCAGACTTCATCTTCTCCTTCTCCTTCTTCTGCTTCTTCTGATTTACCCTCCAGACTTCACCTTCTCCTTCTCCTTCTTCTGCTTTTTCTGATTCACCCTCCTGACTTCACCTTCTCCTTCTCCTTCTTCTGCTTCTTCTGATTCACCCTCCAGACTTCACCTTCTCCTTCTCCTTCTTCTGCTTCTTCTGATTCACCCTCCAGACTTCACCTTCTCCTTCTCCTTCTTCTGCTTCTTTTGATTTTCCCTTCAGACTTCACCTTCTCCTTCTCCTTCTTTTGCTTCTTCTGATTCACCCTCCAGACCTCACCTTCTCCTTCTCCTTCTTCTACTTCTTCTGATTCACCCTCCAGACTTCATCTTCTCCTTCTCCTTCTTTTGCTTCTTCTGATTGACCCTCCAGACTTCACCTTCTCCTTCTCCTTCTTTTGCTTCTTCTGATTCACCCTCCAGACTTCGCCTTCTCCTTCTCCTTCTTCTACTTCTTCTGATTCACCCTCCAGACTTCACCTTCTCCTTCTCCTTCTTCTACTTCTTCTGATTCACCCTCCAGTCTTCATCTTCTCCTTCTCCTTCTTCTGCTTCTTCTGATTCACCCTCCAGACTTCACCTTCTCCTTCTCCTTCTTCTGCTTCTCCTGATTCACCCTCCCGACTTCACCTTCTCCTTCTCCTTCTTCTGCTTCTTCTGATTCACCCTCCAGACTTCACCTTCTCCTTCTCCTTCTTCTACTTCTTCTGATTCACCCTCCAGACTTCACCTTCTCCTGCTACTCCTTCTGCTTCATCTGATTCACCCTCCAGACTTCTCCTTCTCCTTTTCCTTCTTCTGCTTCTTCTGATTCACCCTCCAGATTTCACCTTCTCCTTCTCCTTCTTCTGCTTCTTCTGATTCACCCTCCAGACTTCACCTTCTCCTTCTCCTTCTTCTGCTTCTTCTGATTCACCCTCCAGACTTCACCTTCTCCTTCACCTTCTTCTACTTCTTCTGATTCACCCTCCAGACTTCACCTTCTCCTTCTCCTTCTTCTGCTTCTTCTGATTCACCCTCCAGACTTCACCTTCTCCTTCTCCTTCGTCTACTTCTTCTGATTCACCCTCCAGACTACACCTTCTCCTTCTCCCTCTTCTACTTCTTCTGATTCATCCTCCAGACTTCACCTGCTCCTTCTCCTTCTTCTGCTTCTTCTGATTCACCCTCCAGACTTCACCTTCTCCTTCTCCTTCTTCTACTTCTTCTGATTCACCCTCCAGACTTCACCTTCTCCTTCTCCTTCTTCTACTTCTTCTGATTCACCCTCCAGACTTCACCTTCTCCTTCTCCTTCTTCTACTTCTTCTGCTTCTCCCTCCAGACTTCACCTTCTCCTTCTCCTTCTTCTGCTTCTTCTGATTCACCCTCCAGACTTCACCTTCTCCTTCTCCTTCTTCTACTTCTTCTGATTCACCCTCCAGACTTCACCTTCTCCTTCTCCTTCTTCTACTACTTGTGATTCACCCTCCTGACTTCACCTTCTCCTTCTCCTCCTTCTGCTTCTTCTGCTTCACCCTCCAGACTTCACCTTCTCCTTCTCCTTCTTCTGCTTCTTCTGCTTCACCCTCCAGACTTCACCTTCTCCTTCTCCTTCTTCTGCTTCTTCTGATTCACCCTCCAGACTTCACCTTCTCCTTCTCCTTCTTCTACTTCTTCTGATTCACCCTCCAGACTTCACCTTCTCCTTCTCCTTCTTCTACTACTTATGATTCACCCTCCTGACTTCACCTTCTCCTTCTCCTTCTTCTGCTTCTTCTGATTCACCCTCCAGACTTCACCTTCTCCTTCTCCTTCTTCTACTTCTTCTGATTCACCCTCCAGACTTCACCTTCTCCTTCTCCTTCTTCTACTACTTATGATTCACCCTCCTGACTTCACCTTCTCCTTCTCCTCCTTCTGCTTCTTCTGCTTCACCCTCCAGACTTCACCTTCTCCTTCTCCTTCTTCTGCTTCTTCTGCTTCACCCTCCAGACTTCACCTTCTCCTTCTCCTTCTTCTGCTTCTTCTGCTTCACCCTCCTGACTTCACCTTCTCCTTCTCCTTCTTCTTCTTCTTCTGATTCACCCTCCAGACTTCACCTTCTCCTTCTCCTTCTTCTGCTTCTTCTGCTTCACCCTCCTGACTTCACCTTCGCCTTCTCCTTCTTCTGCTTCTTCTGATTCACCCTCCTGACTTCACCTTCTCCTTCTCCTTCTTCTGATTCTTTTGATTCACCCTCCAGACTTCACCTTCTCCTTCTCCTTCTTCTGCTTCTTCTGATTCACCCTCCTGACTTCACCCTCTCCTTCTCCTTCTTCTACTTCTTCTGATTCACCCTCCTGACTTCACCTTCTCCTTCTCCTTCATCTACTTCTTCTGCTTCACCCTCCAGACTTCACCTTCTCCTTCTCCTTCTTCTACTTCTTCTGATTCACCCTCCAGACTTCACCTTCTCCTTCTCCTTCTTCTGCTTCTTCTGATTCACCCTCCAGACTTCACCTTCTCCTTCTCCTTATTCTGCTTCTTCTGATTCACCCGCCAGACTTCACCTTCTCCTTCTCCTTCTTCTGCTTCTTCTGATTCACCTTCAGACTTTACCTTCTCCTTCTCCTTCTTCTGCTTCTTCTGATTCACCCTCCAGACTTCACCTTCTCCTTCTCCTTCATCTACTTCTTCTGATTCACCCTCCAGACTTCATCTTCTCCTTCTCCTTCTTCTGCTTCTTCTGATTCACCCTCCAGACTTCACCTTCTCCTTCTCCTTCTTCTGCTTTTTCTGATTCACCCTCCTGACTTCACCTTCTCCTTCTCCTTCTTCTACTTCTTCTGATTCACCCTCCAGACTTCACCTCCTCCTTCTCCTTTTTCTACTTCTTCTGATTCACCCACCAGACTTCACCTTCTCCTTCTCCTTCTTCTGCTTCTTCTGATTCACCCTCCAGACCTCACCTTCTCCTTCTCCTTCTTCTGCTTCTTCTAATTCACCCTCCAGACTTCACCTTCTCCTTCTCCTTCTTCTGCTTCTTTTGATTCACCCTTCAGACTTCACCTTCTCCTTCTCCTTCTTCTGCTTCTTCTGATTCACCCTCCAGACCTCACCTTCTCCTTCTCCTTCTTCAACTTCTTCTGATTCACCCTCCAGACTTCATCTTCTCCTTCTCCTTCTTTTGCTTCTTCTGATTCACCCTCCAGACTTCACCTTCTCCTTCTCCTTCTTCTGCTTCTTCTGATTCACCCTCCAGAGTTCGCCTTCTCCTTCTCCTTCTTCTCCTTCTTCTGATTCACCCTCCAGACTTCACCTTCTCCTTCTCCTTCTTCTACTTCTTCTGATTCACCCTCCAGTCTTCACCTTCTCCTTCTCCTTCTTCTGCTTCTTCTGATTCACCCTCCAGACTTCACCTTCTCCTTCTCCTTCTTCTGCTTCTCCTGATTCACCCTCCAGACTTCACCTTCTCCTTCTACTTCTTCTGCTTCTTCTGATTCACCCTCCAGACTTCACCTTCTCCTTCTCCTTCTTCTGCTTCTTCTGATTCACCCTCCAGACTTCACCTTCTCCTTCTCCTTCTTCTACTTCTTCTGATTCACCCTCCAGACTTCACCTTCTCCTTCTCCTTCTTCTGCTTCTTCTGATTCACCCTCCAGACTTCACCTTCTCCTTCTCCTTCGTCTACTTCTTCTGATTCACCCTCCAGACTACACCTTCTCCTTCTCCTTCTTCTACTTCTTCTGATTCACCCTCCAGACTTCACCATCTCCTTCTCCTTCTTCTGCTTCCTCTGATTCACCCTCCAGACTTCACCTTCTCCTTCTCCTTCTTCTACTTCTTCTGCTTTTCCCTCCAGACTTCACCTTCTCCTTCTCCTTCTTCTACTTCTTCTGCTTTTCCCTCCAGACTTCACCTTCTCCTTCTCCTTCTTCTGCTTCTTCTGATTCACCCTCCAGACTTCACCTTCTCCTTCTCCTTCTTCTACTTCTTCTGATTCATCCTCCAGACTTCACCTTCTCCTTCTCCTTCTTCTGCTTCTTCTGATTCACCCTCCTGACTTCACCTTCTCCTTCTCCTTCTTCTACATCTTCTGATTCACCCTCCTGACTTCACCTTCTCCTTCTCCTTCTTCTACTTCTTCTGATTCACCCTCCAGACTTCACCTTCTCCTTCTCCTTCTTCTGCTTCTTCTGCTTCACACTCCAGACTTCACCTTCTCCTTCTCCTTCTTCTGCTTCCTCTGCTGCGCCCTCCAGGCTTCACCTTCTCCTTCTCCTTCTTCTGCTTCTTCTGCTTCACCGTCCTGACTTCACCTTCTCCTTCTCCTTCTTCTACTTCTTCTGCTACACCCCCCTGACTTCACCTGCTCCTTCTCCTTCTTCTGCTTCTTCTGATTCACCCTCCTAACTTCACCTTCTCCTTCTCCTTCTTCTGCTTCTTCTGATTCACCCTCCTGACTTCACCTTCTCCTTCTCCTTCTTCTGCTTCTTCTGATTCACCCTCCAGACTTCACCTTCTCCTTCTCCTTCTTCTGCTTCTTCTGATTCACCCTTTAGACTTCACCTTCTCCTTCTCCTTCTTCTGCTTCTTCTGATTCACCCTCCAGACCTCACCTTCTCCTTCTCCTTCTTCTACTTCTTCTGATTCACCCTCCAGACTTCATCTTCTCCTTCTCCTTCTTCTGCTTCTTCTGATTCACCCTCCAGACTTCACCTTCTCCTTCTCCTTCTTCTGCTTCTTCTGATTCACCCTCCAGACTTCACCTTCTCCTTCTCCTTCTTCTACTTCTTCTGATTCACCCTCCAGACTTCACCTTCTCCTTCTCCTTCTTCTGCTTCTTCTGATTCACCCTCCTGACTTCACCTTCTCCTTCTCCTTCTTCTACTTCTTCTGATTCACCCTCCTGACTTCACCTTCTCCTTCTCCTTCTTCTACTTCTTCTGCTTCACCCTCCAGACTTCACCTTCTCCTTCTCCTTCTTCTACTTCTTCTGATTCACCCTCCAGACTTCACCTTCTCCTTCTCCTTCTTCTGCTTCTTCTGATTCATCCTCCAGACTTAACCTTCTCCTTCTCCTTATTCTGCTTCTTCTGATTCACCCTCCAGACTTCACCTTCTCCTTCTCCTTCTTCTGCTTCTTCTGATTCACCCTCCAGACTTCACCTTCTCCTTCTCCTTCTTCTGCTTCTTCTGATTCACCCTCCAGACATCACCTTCTCCTTCTCCTTCTTCTACTTCTTCTGATTCACCCTCCAGACTTCACCTTCTCCTTCTCCTTCTTCTGCTTCTTCTGATTCACCCTCCTGACTTCACCCTCTCCTTCTCCTTCTTCTACATCTTCTGATTCACCCTCCTGACTTCACCTTCTCCTTCTCCTTCTTCTACTTCTTCTGATTCACCCTCCAGACTTCACCTTCTCCTCCTCCTTCTTCTGCTTCTTCTGATTCACCCTCCAGACTTCACCTTCTCATTCTCCTTCTTCTGCTTCTTCTGCTGCGCCCTCCAGACTTCACCTTCTCCTTCTCCTTCTTCTGCTTCTTCTGCTTCACACTCCAGACTTCACCTTCTCCTTCTCCTTCTTCTGCTTCCTCTGCTGCGCCCTCCAGGCTTCACCTTCTCCTTCTCCTTCTTCTGCTTCTTCTGCTTCACCGTCCTGACTTCACCTTCTCCTTCTCCTTCTTCTACTTCTTCTGCTACACCCCCCTGACTTCACCTGCTCCTTCTCCTTCTTCTGCTTCTTCTGATTCACCCTCCTAACTTCACCTTCTCCTTCTCCTTCTTCTGCTTCTTCTGATTCACCCTCCTGACTTCACCTTCTCCTTCTCCTTCTTCTGCTTCTTCTGATTCACCCTCCAGCCTTCACCTTCTCCTTCTCCTTCTTCTGCTTCTTCTGATTCACCCTCCAGACTTCACCTTCTCCTTCTCCTTCTTCTGCTTCTTCTGATTCACCCTCCAGACCTCACCTTCTCCTTCTCCTTCTTCTACTTCTTCTGATTCACCCTCCAGACTTCATCTTCTCCTTCTCCTTCTTCTGCTTCTTCTGATTCACCCTCCAGACTTCACCTTCTCCTTCTCCTTCTTCTGCTTCTTCTGATTCACCCTCCAGACTTCACCTTCTCCTTCTCCTTCTTCTACTTCTTCTGATTCACCCTCCAGACTTCACCTTCTCCTTCTCCTTCTTCTACTTCTTCTGATTCACCCTCCAGTCTTCACCTTCTCCTTCTCCTTCTTCTGCTTCTTCTGATTCACCCTCCAGACTTCACCTTCTCCTTCTCCTTCTTCTACTTCTTCTGATTCACACTCCAGACTTCACCTTCTCCTTCTCCTTATTCTGCTTCTTCTGATTCACCCTCCAGACTTCACCTTCTCCTTCTCCTTCCTCTGCTTCTTCTGATTCACCCTCCAGACTTCACCTTCTCCTTCTCCTTCTTCTGATTCTTCTGATTCACCCTCCAGACTTCACCTTCTCCTTCTCCATCTTCTGCTTCTTCTGATTCACCCTCCTGACTTCACCTTCTCCTTCTCCTTCTTCTACTTCTTCTGATTCACCCTCCTGACTTCACCTTCTCCTTCTCCATCTTCTACTTCTTCTGCTTCACCCTCCAGACTTCAACTTCTCCTTCTCCTTCTTCTACTTCTTCTGATTCACCCTCCAGACTTCACCTTCTCCTTCTCCTTCTTCTGCTTCTTCTGATTCACCCTCCAGACTTCACCTTCTCCTTCTCCTTCTTCTGCTTCTTCTGATTCACCCTCCAGACTTCACCTTCTCCTTCTCCTTCTTCTACTTCATCTGATTCACCCTCCAGACTTCACCTTCTCCTTCTCCTTCTTCTGCTTCTTCTGATTCACCCTCCAGGCTTCACCTTCTCCTTCTCCTTCGTCTACTTCTTCTGATTCACCCTCCAGACTACACCTTCTCCTTCTCCTTCTTCTACTTCTTCTGATTCACCCTCCAGACTTCACCTTCTCCTTCTCCTTCTTCTGTTTCTTCTGATTCACCCTCCGGACTTCATCTTCTCCTTCTCCTTCTTCTACTTCTTCTGATTCACCCTCCAGACTTCACCTTCTCCTTTTCCTTCTTCTACTTCTTCTGATTCACCCTCCAGACTTCATCTTCTCCTTCCCCTTCTTCTGCTTCTTCTGATTCACCCTCCAGACTTCACCTTCTCCTTCTCCTTCTTCTGCTTCTTCTGATTCACCCTCCAGACTTCAACTTCTCCTTCTCCTTCTTCTACTTCTTCTGATTCACCCTCCAGACTTCACCTTCTCCTTCTCCTTCTTCTACTTCTTCTGATTCACCCTCCAGTCTTCACTTTCTCCTTCTCCTTCTTCTGTTTCTTCTGCTTCACCCTCCAGACTTCACCTTCTCCTTCTCTTTCTTCTGCTTCTTCTGATTCACCCTCCAGACTTCACCTTCTCCTTCTCCTTCTTCTGATTCTTCTGATTCACCCTCCAGACTTCACCTTCTCCTTCTCCTTCTTCTGCTTCTTCTGATTCACCCTCCTGACTTCACCTTCTCCTTCTCCTTCTTCTACTTCTTCTGATTCACCCTCCTGACTTCACCTTCTCCTTCTCCTTCTTCTACTTCTTCTGCTTCACCCTCCAGACTTCACCTTCTCCTTCTCCTTCTTCTACTTCTTCTGATTCAACCTCCAGACTTCACCTTCTCCTTCTCCTTCTTCTGCTTCTTCTGATTCACCCTCCAGACTTCACCTTCTCCTTCTCCTTCTTCTACTTCTTCTGATTCACCCTCCAGACTTCACCTTCTCCTTCTCCTTTTTCTGCTTCTTCTGATTCACCCTCCAGACTTCACCATCTCCTTCTCCTTCTTCTGCTTCTTCTGATTCACCCTGCAGACTTCTCCTTCTCCTACTCCTTCTTCTACTTCTTCTGATTCACCCTCCAGACTTCATCTTCTCCTTCTCCTTCTTCTGCTTCTTCTGATTCACCCTCCAGACTTCAACTTCTCCTTCTCCTTCTTCTGCTTCTTCTGATTCACCCTCCAGACTTCACCTTCTCCTTCTCCTTCTTCTACTTCTTCTGATTCACCCTCCAGACTTCACCTTCTCCTTCTCCTTCTTCTACTTCTTCTGATTCACCCTCCAGACTTCACCTTCTCCTTCTCCTTCTTCTGCTTCTTCTGATTCACCCTCCAGACTTCACCTTCTCCTTCTCCTTCTTCTGCTTCTTCTGATTCACCCTCCAGACTTCACCTTTTACTTCTCCTTCTTCTGCTTCTTCTGATTCACCCTTCAGACTTCACCATATCCTTCTCCTTCTTCTGCTTCTTCTGATTCACCCTCCAGACATCACCTTCTCCTTCTCCTTCTTCTACTTCTTCTGATTCACCCTCCAGACTTCATCTTCTCCTCCTCCTTCTTCTGCTTCTTCTGATTCACCCTCCAGACTTCACCTTCTCCTTCTCCTTTTTCTGCTTCTTCTGATTCACCCTCCAGACTTCGCCTTCTCCTTCTCCTTCTTGTACTTATTCTGATTCACCCTCCAGACTTCACCTTCTCCTTCTCCTTCTTCTACTTTTTCTGATTCACCCTCCAGTCTTCACCTCCTCCTTCTCCTTCTTCTGCTTCTACTGATTCACCCTCCAGACTTCACCTTCTCCTTCTCCTTCTTCTGCTTCTTCTGATTCACCCTCCTGACTTCACCTTCTCATTCTCCTTCTTCTGCTTCTTCTGATTCACCCTCCAGACTTCACCTTCTCCTTCTCCTTCTTCTACTTCTTCTGATTCACCCACCAGACTTCACCTTCTCGTTCTCCTTCTTCTGCTTCTTCTGATTCACCCTCCAGACTTCACCTTCTCCTTCTCCTTCGTCTACTTCTTCTGATTCACCCTCCAGACTACACCTTCTCCTTCTCCTTCTTCTACTTCTTCTGATTCACCCTCCAGACTTCACCTTCTCCTTCTCCTTCTTCTGCTTCTTCTGATTCACCCTCCAGACTTCACCTTCTCCTTCTCCTTCTTCTACTTCTTCTGATTCACCCACCAGACTTCACCTTCTCGTTCTCCTTCTTCTGCTTCTTCTGATTCACCCTCCAGACTTCACCTTCTCCTTCTCCTTCGTCTACTTCTTCTGATTCACCCTCCAGACTACACCTTCTCCTTCTCCTTCTTCTACTTCTTCTGATTCACCCTCCAGACTTCACTTTCTCCTTCTCTTTCTTCTGCTTCTTCTGATTCACCCTCCAGACTTCACCTTCTCCTTCTCCTTATAATGCTTCTTCTGATTCACCCTCCAGACTTCACCTTCTCCTCCTCCTTCTTCTGCTTCTTCTGATTCACCCTCCAGACTTCACCTTCTCCTTCTCCTTCTTCTGCATCTTCTGATTCACCCTCCAGACTTCACCTTCTCCTTCTCCTTCTTCTACTTCTTCTGATTCACCCTCCAGACTTCATCTTCTCCTTCTCCTTCTTCTGCTTCTTCCGATTCACCCTCCAGACTTCACCTTCTCCTTCTCCTTCTGCTGCTTCTTCTGATTCACCCTGCAGACTTCACCTTCTCCTTCTCCTTCTTCTACTTCTTCTGATTCACCCTCCAGACTTCACCTTCTCCTTCTCCTTCTTCTACTTCTTCTGATTCACCCTCCAGACTTCACCTTCTCCTTCTCCTTCTTCTGCTTCTTCTGATTCACCCTCCAGACTTCACCTTCTCCTTCTCCTTCTTCTGCTTCTTCTGATTCACCCTCCAGACTTCACCTTCTCCTTCTCCTTCTTCTGCTTCTTCTGATTCACCCTTCAGACTTCACCTTCTCCTTCTCCTTCTTCTGCTTCTTCTGATTCACCCTCCTGATTTCACCTTCTCCTTCTCCTTCTTCTACTTCTTCTGATTCACCATCCTGACTTCACCTTCTCCTTCTCCTTCTTCTGCTTCACCCTCCAGACTTCACCTTCTCCTTCTCCTTCTTCTACTTCTTCTGATTCACCCTCCAGACTTCACCTTCTCCTTCTCCTTCTTCTGCTTCTTCTGATTCACCCTCCAGACTTCACCTTCTCCTTCTCCTTATTCTGCTTCTTCTCATTCACCCTCCAGACTTCACCTTCTCCTTCTCCTTCTTCTGCTTCTTCTGATTCACCCTCCAGACTTCACCTTCTCCTTCTACTTCTTCTGCTTCTTCTGATTCACCCTCCAGACTTCACCTTCTCCTTCTCCTTCTTCTACTTCTTCTGATTCACCCTCCAGACTTCACCATCTCCTTCTCTTTCTTCTGCTTCTTCTGATTCACCCTCCAGACTTCACCTTCTCCTTCTCCTTCTTCTACTTCTTCTGATTCACCCTCCAGACTTCACCATCTCCTTCTCCTTCGTCTACTTCTTCTGATTCACCCTCCAGACTACACCTTCTCCTTCTCCTTCTTCTACTTCTTCTGATTCACCCTCCAGACTTCACCTTCTCCTTCTCCTTCTTCTGTTTCTTCTGATTCACCCTCCAGACTTCACCTTCTCCTTCTCCTTCTTCTACTACTTCTGATTCACCCTCCAGACTTCACCTTCTCCTTCTCCTTCTTCTACTTCTTCTGATTCACCCTCCAGACTTCATCTTCTCCTTCTCCTTCTTCTGCTTCTTCTGATTCACCCTCCAGACTTCACCTTCTCCTTCTCCTTCTTCTGCTTCTTCTGATTCACCCTCCAGACTTCACCTTCTCCTTCTCCTTCTTCTACTTCTTCCGATTCACCCTCCAGACTTCACCTTCTCCTTCTCCTTCTTCTACTTCTTCTGATTCACCCTCCAGTCTTCACCTTCTCCTTCTCCTTCTTCTGTTTCTTCTGCTTCACCCTCCAGACTTCACCTTCTCCTTCTCTTTCTTCTGCTTCTTCTGATTCACCCTCCAGACTTCACCTTCTCCTTCTCCTTCTTCTGATTCTTCTGATTCACCCTCCAGACTTCACCTTCTCCTTCTCCTTCTTCTGCTTCTTCTGATTCACCCTCCTGACTTCACCTTCTCCTTCTCCTTCTTCTACTTCTTCTGATTCACCCACCTGACTTCACCTTCTCCTTCTCCTTCTTCTACTTCTTCTGCTTCACCCTCCAGACTTCACCTTCTCCTTCTCCTTCTTCTACTTCTTCTGATTCACCCTCCAGACTTCACCTTCTCCTTCTCCTTCTTCTGCTTCTTCTGATTCACCCTCCAGACTTCACCTTCTCCTTCTCCTTATTCTGCTTCTTCTGATTCACCCTCCAGACTTCACCTTCTCCTTCTCCTTCTTCTACTTCTTCTGATTCACCCTCCTGACTTCACCTTCTCCTTCTCCATCTTCTAATTCTTCTGCTTCACCCTCCAGACTTCAACTTCTCCTTCTCCTTCTTCTACTTCTTCTGATTCACCCTCCAGACTTCACCTTCTCCTTCTCCTTCTTCTGCTTCTTCTGATTCACCCTCCAGACTTCACCTTCTCCTTCTCCTTATTCTGCTTCTTCTGATTCACCCTCCAGACTTCACCTTCTCCTTCTCCTTCTTCTGCTTCTTCTGATTCACCCTGCAGACTTCACCTTCTCCTTCTCCTTCTTCTGCTTCTTCTGATTCACCCTCCAGACTTCACCTTCTCCTTCTCCTTCTTCTGATTCTTCTGATTCACCCTCCAGACTTCACCTTCTCCTTCTCCTTCTTCTGCTTCTTCTGATTCACCCTCCTGACTTCACCTTCTCCTTCTCCTTCTTCTACTTCTTCTGATTCACCATCCTGACTTCACCTTCTCCTTCTCCTACTTCTACTTCTTCTGATTCACCCTCCAGACTTGACCTTCTCCTTTTCCTTCTTCTACTTCTTCTGATTCACCCTCCAGACTTCACCTTCTCCTTCTCCTTCTTCTGCTTCTTCTGCTTCACCGTCCTGACTGCACCTTCTCCTTCTCCTTCTTCTACTTATTCTGCTTCATCCCCCTGACATCACCTGCTCCTTCTCCTTCTTCTGCTTCTTCTGATTCACCCTCCTAACTTCACCTTCTCCTTCTCCTTCTTCTGCTTCTTCTGATTCACCCTCCTGACTTCACCTTCTCCTTCTCCTTCTTCTGCTTCTTCTGATTCACCCTCCAGAATTCACCTTCTCCTTCTCCTTCTTCTGCTTCTTCTGATTCACCCTCCAGACTTCACCTTCTCCTTCTCCTTCTTCTGCTTCTTCTGATTCACCCTCCAGACTACACCTTCTCCTTCTCCTTCTTCTACTTCTTCTGATTCACCCTCCAGACTTCACCTTCTCCTTCTCCTTCTTCTGTTTCTTCTGATTCACCCTCCAGACTTCACCTTCTCCTTCTCCTTCTTCTGCTTCTTCTGATTCACCCTCCAGACTTCACCTTCTCCTTCTCCTTCTTCTGCTTCTTCTGATTCACCCTCCAGACCTCACCTTCTCCTTCTCCTTCTTCTACTTCTTCTGATTCACCCTCCAGACTTCATCTTCTCCTTCTCCTTCTTCTGCTTCTTCTGATTCACCCTCCAGACTTCACCTTCTCCTTCTCCTTCTTCTGCTTCTTCTGATTCACCCTCCAGACTTCACCTTCTCCTTCTCCTTCTTCTACTTCTTCTGATTCACCCTCCAGACTTCACCTTCTCCTTCTCCTTCTTCTACTTCTTCTGATTCACCCTCCAGTCTTCACCTTCTCCTTCTCCTTCTTCTGTTTCTTCTGCTTCACCCTCCAGACTTCACCTTCTCCTTCTCTTTCTTCTGCTTCTTCTGATTCACCCTCCAGACTTCACCTTCTCCTTCTCCTTCTTCTGATTCTTCTGATTCACCCTACAGACTTCACCTTCTCCTTCTCCTTCTTCTGCTTCTTCTGATTCACCCTCCTGATTTCACCTTCTCCTTCTCCTTCTTCTACTTCTTCTGATTCACCCTCCTGACTTCACCTTCTCCTTCTCCTTCTTCTGCTTCACCCTCCAGACTTCACCTTCTCCTTCTCCTTCTTCTACTTCTTCTGATTCACCCTCCAGACTTCACCTTCTCCTTCTCCTTCTTCTGCTTCTTCTGATTCACCCTCCAGACTTCACCTTCTCCTTCTCCTTATTCTGCTTCTTCTCATTCACCCTCCAGACTTCACCTTCTCCTTCTCCTTCTTCTGCTTCTTCTGATTCACCCTCCAGACTTCACCTTCTCCTTCTACTTCTTCTGCTTCTTCTGATTCACCCTCCAGACTTCACCTTCTCCTTCTCCTTCCTCTGCTTCTTCTGATTCACCCTCCAGACTTCACCTTCTCCTTCTCCTTCTTCTGCTTCTTCTGATTCACACTCCAGACTTCACCTTCTCCTTCTCCTTATTCTGCTTCTTCTGATTCACCCTCCAGACTTCACCTTCTCCTTCTCCTTCTTCTGCTTCTTCTGATTCACCCTGCAGACTTCACCTTCTCCTTCTCCTTCTTCTGCTTCTTCTGATTCACCCTCCAGACTTCACCTTCTCCTTCTCCTTCTTCTGCTTCTTCTGATTCACCCTCCAGACTTCACCTTCTCCTTCTCCTTCTTCTACTTCTTCTGATTCACCCTCCAGACTTCACCTTCTCCTTCTCTTTCTTCTGCTTCTTCTGATTCACCCTCCAGACTTCACCTTCTCCTTCTCCTTCTTCTGATTCTTCTGATTCACCCTCCAGACTTCACCTTCTCCTTCTCCTTCTTCTGCTTCTTCTGATTCACCCTCCTGACTTCACCTTCTCCTTCTCCTTCTTCTACTTCTTCTGATTCACCATCCTGACTTCACCTTCTCCTTCTCCTTCTTCTACTTCTTCTGCTTCACCCTCCAGACTTCACCTTCTCCTTTTCCTTCTTCTACTTCTTCTGATTCACCCTCCAGACTTCACCTTCTCCTTCTCCTTCTTCTGCTTCTTCTGCTTCACCGTCCTGACTTCACCTTCTCCTTCTCCTTCTTCTACTTATTCTGCTTCATCCCCCTGACATCACCTGCTCCTTCTCCTTCTTCTGCTTCTTCTGATTCACCCTCCTAACTTCACCTTCTCCTTCTCCTTCTTCTGCTTCTTCTGATTCACCCTCCTGACTTCACCTTCTCCTTCTCCTTCTTCTGCTTCTTCTGATTCACCCTCCAGACTTCACCTTCTCCTTCTCCTTCTTCTGCTTCTTCTGATTCACCCTCCAGACTTCACCTTCTCCTTCTCCTTCTTCTGCTTCTTCTGATTCACCCTCCAGACTACACCTTCTCCTTCTCCTTCTTCTACTTCTTCTGATTCACCCTCCAGACTTCACCTTCTCCTTCTCCTTCTTCTGTTTCTTCTGATTCACCCTCCAGACTTCACCTTCTCCTTCTCCTTCTTCTGCTTCTTCTGATTCACCCTGCAGACTTCACCTTCTCCTTCTCCTTCTTCTGCTTCTTCTGATTCACCCTGCAGACTTCACCTTCTCCTTCTCCTTCTTCTGCTTCTTCTGATTCACCCTCCAGACTACACCTTCTCCTTCTCCTTCTTCTACTTCTTCTGATTCACCCTCCAGACTTCACCTTCTCCTTCTCCTTCTTCTACTTCATCTGATTCACCCTCCAGTCTTCACCTTCTCCTTCTCCTTCTTCTGTTTCTTCTGCTTCACCCTCCAGACTTCACCTTCTCCTTCTCCTTCTTCTGTTTCTTCTGATTCACCCTCCAGACTTCACCTTCTCCTTCTCCTTCTTCTGCTTCTTCTGATTCACCCTGCAGACTTCACCTTCTCCTTCTCCTTCTTCTGCTTCTTCTGATTCACCCTCCAGACTTCACCTTCTCCTTCTCCTTCTTCTGCTTCTTCTGATTCACCCTCCAGACTTCACCTTCTCCTTCTCCTTCTTCTACTTCTTCTGATTCACCCTCCAGACTTCACCTTCCCCTTCTCTTTCTTCTGCTTCTTCTGATTCACCCTCCAGACTTCACCTTCTCCTTCTTCTGATTCTTCTGATTCACCCTCCAGACTTCACCTTCTCCTTCTCCTTCTTCTACTTCTTCTGATTCACCCTCCAGACTTCACCTTCTCCTTCTCTTTCTTCTGCTTCTTCTGATTCACCCTCCAGACTTCACCCTCTCATTCTCCTTATTCTGCTTCTTCTGAATCACCCTCTAGACTTCACCTTCTCCTTCTCCTTCTTCTGCTTCTTCTGATTCACACTCCAGACTTCACCTTCTCCTTCTCCTTCTTCTACTTCTTCTGATTCACCCTCCAGACTTCACCTTCTCCTTCTCTTTCTTCTGCTTCTTCTGATTCACCCTCCAGACTTCACCTTCTCCTTCTCCTTCTTCTGATTCTTCTGATTCACCCTCCAGACTTCACCTTCTCCTTCTCCTTCTTCTGCTTCTTCTGATTCACCCTCCTGACTTAACCTTCTCCTTCTCCTTCTTCTACTTCTTCTGATTCACCCTCCTGACTTCACCTTCTCCTTCTCCTTCTTCTACTTCTTCTGCTTCACCCTCCAGACTTCACCTTCTCCTTCTCCTTATTCTACTTCTCCTGATTCACCCTCCAGACTTGACCTTCTCCTTCTCCTTCTTCTACTTCTTCCGATTCACCCTCCAGACTTCACCTTCTCCTTCTCCTTCTTCTGCTTCTTCTGCTTCACCGTCCTGACTTCACCTTCTCCTTCTCCTTCTTCTACTTCTTCTGCTTCATCCCCCTGACATCACCTGCTCCTTCTCCTTCTTCTGCTTCTTCTGATTCACCCTCCTAACTTCACCTTCTCCTTCTCCTTCTTCTGCTTCTTCTGATTCACCCTCCTGACTTCACCTTCTCCTTCTCCTTCTTCTGCTTCTTCTGATTCACCCTCCAGACTTCACCTTCTCCTTCTCTTTCTTCTGCTTCTTCTGATTCACCCTCCAGACTTCACCTTCTCCTTCTCCTTCTTCTGATTCTTCTGATTCACCCTCCAGACTTCACCTTCTCCTTCTCCTTCTTCTGCTTCTTCTGATTCACCCTCCTGACTTCACCTTCTCCTTCTCCTTCTTCTACTTCTTCTGATTCACCCTCCAGACTTCACCTTCTCCTTCTCCTTCTTCTGCTTCTTCTGATTCACCCTCCAGACTTCACCTTCTCCTTCTCCTTATTCTGCTTCTTCTGATTCACCCTCTAGACTTCACCTTCTCCTTCTCCTTCTTCTGCTTCTTCTGATTCACACTCCAGACTTCACCTTCTCCTTCTCCTTCTTCTACTTCTTCTGATTCACCCTCCAGACTTCACCTTCTCCTTCTCTTTCTTCTGCTTCTTCTGATTCACCCTCCAGACTTCACCTTCTCCTTCTCCTTCTTCTGATTCTTCTGATTCACCCTCCAGACTTCACCTTCTCCTTCTCCTTCTTCTGCTTCTTCTGATTCACCCTCCTGACTTCACCTTCTCCTTCTCCTTCTTCTACTTCTTCTGATTCACCCTCCTGACTTCACCTTCTCCTTCTCCTTCTTCTACTTCTTCTGCTTCACCCTCCAGACTTCACCTTCTCCTTCTCCTTATTCTACTTCTTCTGATTCACCCTCCAGACTTGACCTTCTCCTTCTCCTTCTTCTACTTCTTCTGATTCACCCTCCAGACTTCACCTTCTCCTTCTCCTTCTTCTGCTTCTTCTGCTTCACCGTCCTGACTTCACCTTCTCCTTCTCCTTCTTCTACTTCTTCTGCTTCATCCCCCTGACATCACCTGCTCCTTCTCCTTCTTCTACTTCTTCTGCTTCACCCTCCAGACTTCACCTTCTCCTTCTCCTTCTTCTACTTCTTCTGATTCACCCTCCAGACTTCACCTTCTCCTTCTCCTTCTTTTGCTTCTTCTGCTTTACACTCCAGACTTCACCTTCTCCTTCTCCTTCTTCTACTTCTTCTGATTCACCCTCCAGTCTTCACCTTCTCCTTCTCCTTCTTCTGTTTCTTCTGCTTCACCCTCCAGACTTCACCTTCTCCTTCTCTTTCTTCTGCTTCTTCTGATTCACCCTCCAGACTTCACCTTCTCCTTCTCCTTCTTCTGATTCTTCTGATTCACCCTCCAGACTTCACCTTCTCCTTCTCCTTCTTCTGCTTCTTCTGATTCACCCTCCTGACTTCACCTTCTCCTTCTCCTTCTTCTACTTCTTCTGATTCACCCTCCTGACTTCACCTTCTCCTTCTCCTTCTTCTACTTCTTCTGCTTCACCCTCCAGACTTCACCTTCTCCTTCTCCTTCTTCTACTTCTTCTGATTCACCCTTCAGACTTCACCTTCTCCTTCTCCTTTTTCTGCTTCTTCTGATTCACCCTCCAGACTTCACCTTCTCCTTCTCCTTATTCTGCTTCTTCTGATTCACCCTCCAGACTTCACCTTCTCCTTCTCCTTCTTCTGCTTCTGCTGATTCACCCTCCAGACTTCACCTTCTCCTTCTCCTTCTTCTGCTTCTTCTGATTCACCCTCCAGACTTCACCTTCTCCTTCTCCTTCGTCTACTTCCTCTGATTCACCCTCCAGACAACACCTTCTCCTTCTCCTTCTTCTACTTCTTCTGATTCACCCTCCAGACTTCACCTTCTCCTTCTCCTTCTTCTGCTTCTTCTGATTCACCCTCCTGACTTCACCTTCTCCTTCTCCTTCTTCTACTTCTTCTGGTTCACCCTCCTGACTTCACCTTCTCCTTCTCCTTCTTCTACTTCTTCTGCTTCACCCTCCAGACTTCACCTACTCCTTCTCCTTCTTCTACTTCTTCTGATTCACCCTCCAGACTTGACCTTCTCCTTCTCCTTCTTCTACTTATTCTGATTCACCCTCCAGACTTCACATTCTCCTTCTCCTTCTTCTGCTTCTTCTGCTTCACCGTCCTGACTTCACCTTCTCCTTCTCCTTCTTCTACTTCTTCTGCTTCATCCCGCTGACATCACCTGCTCCTTCTCCTTCTTCTGCTTCTTCTGATTCACC
This sequence comes from Somniosus microcephalus, assembly GCF_052327205.1. Lineage (NCBI taxonomy): Eukaryota > Metazoa > Chordata > Chondrichthyes > Squaliformes > Somniosidae > Somniosus > Somniosus microcephalus. Next base: position 62,098 of record NW_028225591.1, read on the forward strand.
CTCCTAACTTCACCTTCTCCTTCTCCTTCTTCTGCTTCTTCTGATTCACCCTCCTGACTTCACCTTCTCCTTCTCCTTCTTCTGCTTCTTCTGATTCACCCTCCAGACTTCACCTTCTCCTTCTCCTTCTTCGGCTTCTTCTGATTCACCCTCCAGACTTCACCTTCTCCTTCTCCTTCTTCTGATTCTTCTGATTCACCCTCCAGACTTCACCTTCTCCTTCTCCTTCTTCTGCTTCTTCTGATTCACCCTCCTGACTTCACCTTCTCCTTCTCCTTCTTCTACTTCTTCTGCTTCACCCTCCAGACTTCACCTTCTCCTTCTCCTTCTTCTGCTTCTTCTGATTCACCCTCCAGACTTCTCCTTCTCCTTCTCCTTCTTCTGCTTCTTCTGATTCACCCTCCAGACTTCACCTTCTCCTTCTCCTTCTTCTACTTCTTCTGATTCACCCTCCAGACTTCACCTTCTCCTTCTCCTTCTTCTACTTCTTCTGATTCACCCTCCAGTCTTCACCTTCTCCTTCTCCTTCTTCTGTTTCTTCTGCTTCACCCTCCAGACTTCACCTTCTCCTTCTCTTTCTTCTGCTTCTTCTGATTCACCCTGCAGACTTCACCTTCTACTTCTCCTTCTTCTGATTCTTCTGATTCACCCTCCAGACTTCACCTTCTCCTTCTCCTTCTTCTGCTTCTTCTGATTCACCCTCCTGACTTCACCTTCTCCTTCTCCTTCTTCTGCTTCTTCTGATTCACCCTCCTGACTTCACCTTCTCCTTCTCCTTCTTCTACTTCTTCTGATTCACCCTCCTGACTTCACCTTCTCCTTCTCCTTCTTCTACTTCTTCTGCTTCACCCTCCAGACTTCACCTTCTCCTTCTCCTTATTCTACTTCTTCTGATTCACACTCCAGACTTGACCTTCTCCTTCTCCTTCTTCTACTTCTTCTGATTCACCCTCCAGACTTCACCTTCTCCTTCTCCTTCTTCTGCTTCTTCTGCTTCACCGTCCTGACTTCACCTTCTCCTTCTCCTTCTTCTACTTCTTCTGCTTCATCCCCCTGACATCACCTGCTCCTTCTCCTTCTTCTACTTCTTCTGCTTCACCCTCCAGACTTCACCTTCTCCTTCTCCTTATTCTGCTTCTTCTGATTCACCCTCTAGACTTCACCTTCTCCTTCTCCTTCTTCTGCTTCTTCTGATTCACACTCCAGACTTCACCTTCTCCTTCTCCTTCTTCTACTTCTTCTGATTCACCCTCCAGACTTCACCTTCTCCTTCTCTTTCTTCTGCTTCTTCTGATTCACCCTCCAGACTTCACCTTCTCCTTCTCCTTCTTCTGATTCTTCTGATTCACCCTCCAGACTTCACCTTCTCCTTCTCCTTCTTCTGCTTCTTCTGATTCACCCTCCTGACTTCACCTTCTCCTTCTCCTTCTTCTACTTCTTCTGATTCACCCTCCTGACTTCACCTTCTCCTTCTCCTTCTTCTACTTCTTCTGCTTCACCCTCCAGACTTCACCTTCTCCTTCTCCTTATTCTACTTCTTCTGATTCACCCTCCAGACTTGACCTTCTCCTTCTCCTTCTTCTACTTCTTCTGATTCACCCTCCAGACTTCACCTTCTCCTTCTCCTTCTTCTGCTTCTTCTGCTTCACCGTCCTGACTTCACCTTCTCCTTCTCCTTCTTCTACTTCTTCTGCTTCATCCCCCTGACATCACCTGCTCCTTCTCCTTCTTCTACTTCTTCTGCTTCACCCTCCAGACTTCACCTTCTCCTCCTTCTTCTACTTCTTCTGATTCACCCTCCAGACTTCACCTTCTCCTTCTCCTTCTTTTGCTTCTTCTGCTTCACACTCCAGACTTCACCTTCTCCTTCTCCTTCTTCTACTTCTTCTGATTCACCCTCCAGTCTTCACCTTCTCCTTCTCCTTCTTCTGTTTCTTCTGCTTCACCCTCCAGACTTCACCTTCTCCTTCTCTTTCTTCTGCTTCTTCTGATTCACCCTCCAGACTTCACCTTCTCCTTCTCCTTCTTCTGATTCTTCTGATTCACCCTCCAGACTTCACCTTCTCCTTCTCCTTCTTCTGCTTCTTCTGATTCACCCTCCTGACTTCACCTTCTCCTTCTCCTTCTTCTACTTCTTCTGATTCACCCTCCTGACTTCACCTTCTCCTTCTCCTTCTTCTACTTCTTCTGCTTCACCCTCCAGACTTCACCTTCTCCTTCTCCTTCTTCTACTTCTTCTGATTCACCCTTCAGACTTCACCTTCTCCTTCTCCTTTTTCTGCTTCTTCTGATTCACCCTCCAGACTTCACCTTCTCCTTCTCCTTATTCTGCTTCTTCTGATTCACCCTCCAGACTTCACCTTCTCCTTCTCCTTCTTCTGCTTCTTCTGATTCACCCTCCAGACTTCACCTTCTCCTTCTCCTTCTTCTGCTTCTTCTGATTCACCCTCCAGACTTCACCTTCTCCTTCTCCTTCGTCTACTTCTTCTGATTCATCCTCCAGACAACACCTTCTCCTTCTCCTTCTTCTACTTCTTCTGATTCACCCTCCAGACTTCACCTTCTCCTTCTCCTTCTTCTGCTTCTTCTGATTCACCCTCCTGACTTCACCTTCTCCTTCTCCTTCTTCTACTTCTTCTGGTTCACCCTCCTGACTTCACCTTCTCCTTCCCCTTCTTCTACTTCTTCTGCTTCACCCTCCAGACTTCACCTTCTCCTTCTCCTTCTTCTACTTCTTCTGATTCACCCTCCAGACTTGACCTTCTCCTTCTCCTTCTTCTACTTATTCTGATTCACCCTCCAGACTTCACATTCTCCTTCTCCTTCTTCTGCTTCTTCTGCTTCACCGTCCTGACTTCACCTTCTCCTTCTCCTTCTTCTACTTCTTCTGCTTCATCCCGCTGACATCACCTGCTCCTTCTCCTTCTTCTGCTTCTTCTGATTCACCCTCCTAACTTCACCTTCTCCTTCTCCTTCTTCTGCTTCTTCTGATTCACCCTCCTGACTTCACCTTCTCCTTCTCCTTCTTCTGCTTCTTCTGATTCACCCTCCAGACTTCACCTTCTCCTTCTCCTTCTTCGGCTTCTTCTGATTCACCCTCCAGACTTCACCTTCTCCTTCTCCTTCTTCTGATTCTTCTGATTCACCCTCCAGACTTCACCTTCTCCTTCTCCTTCTTCTGCTTCTTCTGATGCACCCTCCTGACTTCACCTTCTCCTTCTCCTTCTTCTACTTCTTCTGCTTCACCCTCCAGACTTCACCTTCTCCTTCTCCTTCTTCTGCTTCTTCTGATTCACCCTCCAGACTTCTCCTTCTCCTTCTCCTTCTTCTGCTTCTTCTGATTCACCCTCCAGACTTCACCTTCTCCTTCTCCTTCTTCTACTTCTACTGATTCACCCTCCAGACTTCACCTTCTCCTTCTCCTTCTTCTACTTCTTCTGATTCACCCTCCAGTCTTCACCTTCTCCTTCTCCTTCTTCTGTTTCTTCTGCTTCACCCTCCAGACTTCACCTTCTCCTTCTCTTTCTTCTGCTTCTTCTGATTCACCCTGCAGACTTCACCTTCTACTTCTCCTTCTTCTGATTCTTCTGATTCACCCTCCAGACTTCACCTTCTCCTTCTCCTTCTTCTGCTTCTTCTGATTCACCCTCCTGACTTCACCTTCTCCTTCTTCTTCTTCTACTTCTTCTGATTCACCCTCCTGACTTCACCTTCTCCTTCTCCTTCTTCTACTTCTTCTGCTTCACCCTCCAGACTTCACCTTCTCCTTCTCCTTCTTCTACTTCTTCTGATTCACCCTCCAGACTTCATCTTCTCCTTCTCATTCTTCTGCTTCTTCTGATTCACCCTCCAGACTTCACCTTCTCCTTCTCCTTCTTCTGCTTCTTCTGATTCACCCTCCAGACTTCACCTTCTCCTTCTCCTTATTCTGCTTCTTCTGATTCACCCTCCAGACTTCACCTTCTCCTTCTCCTTCCTCTGCTTCTTCTGATTCACCCTCCAGACTTCACCTTCTCCTTCTCCTTCTTCTGATTCTTCTGATTCACCCTCCAGACTTCACCTTCTCCTTCTCCTTCTTCTGCTTCTTCTGATTCACCCTCCTGACTTCACCTTCTCCTTCTCCTTCTACTTCTTCTGATTCACCCTCCTGACTTCACCTTCTCCTTCTCCTTCTTCTACTTCTTCTGCTTCACCCTCCAGACTTCACCTTCTCCTTCTCCTTCTTCTACTTCTTCTGATTCACCCTCCAGACTTCACCTTCTCCTTCTCCTTCTTCTGCTTCTTCTGATTCACCCTCCAGACTTCACCTTCTCCTTCTCCTTATTCTGCTTCTTCTGATTCACCCTCTAGACTTCACCTTCTCCTTCTCCTTCTTCTGCTTCTTCTGATTCACACTCCAGACTTCACCTTCTCCTTCTCCTTCTTCTACTTCTTCTGATTCAACCTCCAGACTTCACCTTCTCCTTCTCTTTCTTCTGCTTCTTCTGATTCACCCTCCAGACTTCACCTTCTCCTTCTCCTGATTCTTCTGATTCACCCTCCAGACTTCACCTTCTCCTTCTCCTTCTTCTGCTTCTTCTGATTCACCCTCCTGACTTCACCTTCTCCTTCTCCTTCTTCTACTTCTTCTGATTCACCCTCCTGACTTCACCTTCTCCTTCTCCTTCTTCTACTTCTTCTGCTTCACCCTCCAGACTTCACCTTCTCCTTCTCCTTATTCTACTTCTTCTGATTCACCCTCCAGACTTGACCTTCTCCTTCTCCTTCTTCTACTTCTTCTGATTCACCCTCCAGACTTCACCTTCTCCTTCTCCTTCTTCTGCTTCTTCTGCTTCACCGTCCTGACTTCACCTTCTCCTTCTCCTTCTTCTACTTCTTCTGCTTCATCCCCCTGACATCACCTGCTCCTTCTCCTTCTTCTACTTCTTCTGCTTCACCCTCCAGACTTCACCTTCTCCTTCTCCTTCTTCTACTTCTTCTGATTCACCCTCCAGACTTCACCTTCTCCTTCTCCTTCTTTTGCTTCTTCTGCTTCACACTCCAGACTTCACCTTCTCCTTCTCCTTCTTCTGCTTCTTCTGATTCACCCTCCTTACTTCACCTTCTCCTTCTCCTTCTTCTGCTTCTTCTGATTCACCCTCCTGACTTCACCTTCTCCTTCTCCTTATTCTGCTTCTTCTGTTTCACCCTCCAGACTTCACCTTCTCCTTCTCCTTCTTCTGCTTCTTCTGATTCACCCTCCAGACTTCACCTTCTCCTTCTCCTTCTTCTGCTTCTTCTGGTTCACCCTCCAGACTTCACCTTCTCCTTCTCCTTCGTCTACTTCTTCTGATTCACCCTCCAGACTACACCTTCTCCTTCTCCATCTTCTACTTCTTCTGATTCACCCTCCAGACTTCACCTTCTCCTTCTCCTTCTTCTGTTTCTTCTGATTCACCCTCCAGACTTCACCTTCTCCTTCTCCTTCTACTACTTCTTCTGATTCACCCTCCAGACTTCACCTTCTCCTTCTCCTTCTTCTACTTCTTCTGATTCACCCTCCAGACTTCACCTTCTCCTTCTCCTTCTTCTACTTCTTCTGCTTCTCCCTCCAGACTTCACCTTCTCCTTCTCCTTCTTCTGCTTCTTCTGATTCACCCTCCAGACTACACCTTCTCCTTCTCTTTCTTCTGCTTCTTCTGATTCACCCTCCAGACTTCACCTTCTCCTTCTCCTTCTTCTGATTCTTCTGATTCACCCTCCAGACTTCACCTTCTCCTTCTCCTTCTTCTGCTTCTTCTGATTCACCCTCCTGACTTCACCTTCTCCTTCTCCTTCTTCTACTTCTTCTGATTCACCCTCCTGACTTCACCTTCTCCTTCTCCTTCTTCTACTACTTCTGCTTCACCCTCCAGACTTCACCTTCTCCTTCTCCTTATTCTACTTCTTCTGATTCATACTCCAGACTTCACCTTCTCCTTCTCCTTCTTCTGATTCTTCTGATTCACCCTCCAGACTTCACCTTCTCCTTCTCCTTCTTCTGCTTCTTCTGATTCACCCTCCTGACTTCACCTTCTCCTTCTCCTTCTTCTACTTCTTCTGATTCACCCTCCTGACTTCACCTTCTCCTTCTCCTTCTTCTACTTCTTCTGATTCACCCCCCAGACTTCACCTTCTCCTTCTCTTTCTTCTGCTTCTTCTGATTCACCCTCCAGACTTCACCTTCTCCTTCTTCTTATTCTGCTTCTTCTGATTCACCCTCCAGACTTCACCTTCTCCTTCTCCTTATTCTGCTTCTTCTGATTCACCCTCCAGACTTCACCTTCTCCTTCTCCTTCTTCTGCTTCTGCTGATTCACCCTCCAGACTTCACCTTCTCCTTCTCCTTCTTCTGCTTCTTCTGATTCACCCTCCAGACTTCACCTTCTCCTTCTCCTTCGTCTACTTCTTCTGATTCACCCTCCAGACAACACCTTCTCCTTCTCCTTCTTCTACTTCTTCTGATTCACCCTCCAGACTTCACCTTCTCCTTCTCCTTCTTCTGCTTCTTCTGATTCACCCTCCTGACTTCACCTTCTCCTTCTCCTTCTTCTACTTCTTCTGGTTCACCCTCCTGACTTCACCTTCTCCTTCTCCTTCTTCTACTTCTTCTGCTTCACCCTCCAGACTTCACCTACTCCTTCTCCTTCTTCTACTTCTTCTGATTCACCCTCCAGACTTGACCTTCTCCTTCTCCTTCTTCTACTTATTCTGATTCACCCTCCAGACTTCACATTCTCCTTCTCCTTCTTCTGCTTCTTCTGCTTCACCGTCCTGACTTCACCTTCTCCTTCTCCTTCTTCTACTTCTTCTGCTTCATCCCGCTGACATCACCTGCTCCTTCTCCTTCTTCTGCTTCTTCTGATTCACCCTCCTAACTTCACCTTCTCCTTCTCCTTCTTCTGCTTCTTCTGATTCACCCTCCTGACTTCACCTTCTCCTTCTCCTTCTTCTGCTTCTTCTGATTCACCCTCCAGACTTCACCTTCTCCTTCTCCTTCTTCGGCTTCTTCTGATTCACCCTCCAGACTTCACCTTCTCCTTCTCCTTCTTCTGATTCTTCTGATTCACCCTCCAGACTTCACCTTCTCCTTCTCCTTCTTCTGCTTCTTCTGATTCACCCTCCTGACTTCACCTTCTCCTTCTCCTTCTTCTACTTCTTCTGCTTCACCCTCCAGACTTCACCTTCTCCTTCTCCTTCTTCTGCTTCTTCTGATTCACCCTCCAGACTTCTCCTTCTCCTTCTCCTTCTTCTGCTTCTTCTGATTCACCCTCCAGACTTCACCTTCTCCTTCTCCTTCTTCTACTTCTTCTGATTCACCCTCCAGACTTCACCTTCTCCTTCTCCTTCTTCTACTTCTTCTGATTCACCCTCCAGTCTTCACCTTCTCCTTCTCCTTCTTCTGTTTCTTCTGCTTCACCCTCCAGACTTCACCTTCTCCTTCTCTTTCTTCTGCTTCTTCTGATTCACCCTGCAGACTTCACCTTCTACTTCTCCTTCTTCTGATTCTTCTGATTCACCCTCCAGACTTCACCTTCTCCTTCTCCTTCTTCTGCTTCTTCTGATTCACCCTCCTGACTTCACCTTCTCCTTCTCCTTCTTCTGCTTCTTCTGATTCACCCTCCTGACTTCACCTTCTCCTTCTCCTTCTTCTACTTCTTCTGATTCACCCTCCTGACTTCACCTTCTCCTTCTCCTTCTTCTACTTCTTCTGCTTCACCCTCCAGACTTCACCTTCTCCTTCTCCTTATTCTACTTCTTCTGATTCACACTCCAGACTTGACCTTCTCCTTCTCCTTCTTCTACTTCTTCTGATTCACCCTCCAGACTTCACCTTCTCCTTCTCCTTCTTCTGCTTCTTCTGCTTCACCGTCCTGACTTCACCTTCTCCTTCTCCTTCTTCTACTTCTTCTGCTTCATCCCCCTGACATCACCTGCTCCTTCTCCTTCTTCTACTTCTTCTGCTTCACCCTCCAGACTTCACCTTCTCCTTCTCCTTATTCTGCTTCTTCTGATTCACCCTCTAGACTTCACCTTCTCCTTCTCCTTCTTCTGCTTCTTCTGATTCACACTCCAGACTTCACCTTCTCCTTCTCCTTCTTCTACTTCTTCTGATTCACCCTCCAGACTTCACCTTCTCCTTCTCTTTCTTCTGCTTCTTCTGATTCACCCTCCAGACTTCACCTTCTCCTTCTCCTTCTTCTGATTCTTCTGATTCACCCTCCAGACTTCACCTTCTCCTTCTCCTTCTTCTGCTTCTTCTGATTCACCCTCCTGACTTCACCTTCTCCTTCTCCTTCTTCTACTTCTTCTGATTCACCCTCCTGACTTCACCTTCTCCTTCTCCTTCTTCTACTTCTTCTGCTTCACCCTCCAGACTTCACCTTCTCCTTCTCCTTATTCTACTTCTTCTGATTCACCCTCCAGACTTGACCTTCTCCTTCTCCTTCTTCTACTTCTTCTGATTCACCCTCCAGACTTCACCTTCTCCTTCTCCTTCTTCTGCTTCTTCTGCTTCACCGTCCTGACTTCACCTTCTCCTTCTCCTTCTTCTACTTCTTCTGCTTCATCCCCCTGACATCACCTGCTCCTTCTCCTTCTTCTACTTCTTCTGCTTCACCCTCCAGACTTCACCTTCTCCTTCTCCTTCTTCTACTTCTTCTGATTCACCCTCCAGACTTCACCTTCTCCTTCTCCTTCTTTTGCTTCTTCTGCTTCACACTCCAGACTTCACCTTCTCCTTCTCCTTCTTCTACTTCTTCTGATTCACCCTCCAGTCTTCACCTTCTCCTTCTCCTTCTTCTGTTTCTTCTGCTTCACCCTCCAGACTTCACCTTCTCCTTCTCTTTCTTCTGCTTCTTCTGATTCACCCTCCAGACTTCACCTTCTCCTTCTCCTTCTTCTGATTCTTCTGATTCACCCTCCAGACTTCACCTTCTCCTTCTCCTTCTTCTGCTTCTTCTGATTCACCCTCCTGACTTCACCTTCTCCTTCTCCTTCTTCTACTTCTTCTGATTCACCCTCCTGACTTCACCTTCTCCTTCTCCTTCTTCTACTTCTTCTGCTTCACCCTCCAGACTTCACCTTCTCCTTCTCCTTCTTCTACTTCTTCTGATTCACCCTTCAGACTTCACCTTCTCCTTCTCCTTTTTCTGCTTCTTCTGATTCACCCTCCAGACTTCACCTTCTCCTTCTCCTTATTCTGCTTCTTCTGATTCACCCTCCAGACTTCACCTTCTCCTTCTCCTTCTTCTGCTTCTTCTGATTCACCCTCCAGACTTCACCTTCTCCTTCTCCTTCTTCTGCTTCTTCTGATTCACCCTCCAGACTTCACCTTCTCCTTCTCCTTCGTCTACTTCTTCTGATTCATCCTCCAGACAACACCTTCTCCTTCTCCTTCTTCTACTTCTTCTGATTCACCCTCCAGACTTCACCTTCTCCTTCTCCTTCTTCTGCTTCTTCTGATTCACCCTCCTGACTTCACCTTCTCCTTCTCCTTCTTCTACTTCTTCTGGTTCACCCTCCTGACTTCACCTTCTCCTTCCCCTTCTTCTACTTCTTCTGCTTCACCCTCCAGACTTCACCTTCTCCTTCTCCTTCTTCTACTTCTTCTGATTCACCCTCCAGACTTGACCTTCTCCTTCTCCTTCTTCTACTTATTCTGATTCACCCTCCAGACTTCACATTCTCCTTCTCCTTCTTCTGCTTCTTCTGCTTCACCGTCCTGACTTCACCTTCTCCTTCTCCTTCTTCTACTTCTTCTGCTTCATCCCGCTGACATCACCTGCTCCTTCTCCTTCTTCTGCTTCTTCTGATTCACCCTCCTAACTTCACCTTCTCCTTCTCCTTCTTCTGCTTCTTCTGATTCACCCTCCTGACTTCACCTTCTCCTTCTCCTTCTTCTGCTTCTTCTGATTCACCCTCCAGACTTCACCTTCTCCTTCTCCTTCTTCGGCTTCTTCTGATTCACCCTCCAGACTTCACCTTCTCCTTCTCCTTCTTCTGATTCTTCTGATTCACCCTCCAGACTTCACCTTCTCCTTCTCCTTCTTCTGCTTCTTCTGATGCACCCTCCTGACTTCACCTTCTCCTTCTCCTTCTTCTACTTCTTCTGCTTCACCCTCCAGACTTCACCTTCTCCTTCTCCTTCTTCTGCTTCTTCTGATTCACCCTCCAGACTTCTCCTTCTCCTTCTCCTTCTTCTGCTTCTTCTGATTCACCCTCCAGACTTCACCTTCTCCTTCTCCTTCTTCTACTTCTACTGATTCACCCTCCAGACTTCACCTTCTCCTTCTCCTTCTTCTACTTCTTCTGATTCACCCTCCAGTCTTCACCTTCTCCTTCTCCTTCTTCTGTTTCTTCTGCTTCACCCTCCAGACTTCACCTTCTCCTTCTCTTTCTTCTGCTTCTTCTGATTCACCCTGCAGACTTCACCTTCTACTTCTCCTTCTTCTGATTCTTCTGATTCACCCTCCAGACTTCACCTTCTCCTTCTCCTTCTTCTGCTTCTTCTGATTCACCCTCCTGACTTCACCTTCTCCTTCTTCTTCTTCTACTTCTTCTGATTCACCCTCCTGACTTCACCTTCTCCTTCTCCTTCTTCTACTTCTTCTGCTTCACCCTCCAGACTTCACCTTCTCCTTCTCCTTCTTCTACTTCTTCTGATTCACCCTCCAGACTTCATCTTCTCCTTCTCATTCTTCTGCTTCTTCTGATTCACCCTCCAGACTTCACCTTCTCCTTCTCCTTCTTCTGCTTCTTCTGATTCACCCTCCAGACTTCACCTTCTCCTTCTCCTTATTCTGCTTCTTCTGATTCACCCTCCAGACATCACCTTCTCCTTCTCCTTCCTCTGCTTCTTCTGATTCACCCTCCAGACTTCACCTTCTCCTTCTCCTTCTTCTGATTCTTCTGATTCACCCTCCAGACTTCACCTTCTCCTTCTCCTTCTTCTGCTTCTTCTGATTCACCCTCCTGACTTCACCTTCTCCTTCTCCTTCTACTTCTTCTGATTCACCCTCCTGACTTCACCTTCTCCTTCTCCTTCTTCTACTTCTTCTGCTTCACCCTCCAGACTTCACCTTCTCCTTCTCCTTCTTCTACTTCTTCTGATTCACCCTCCAGACTTCACCTTCTCCTTCTCCTTCTTCTGCTTCTTCTGATTCACCCTCCAGACTTCACCTTCTCCTTCTCCTTATTCTGCTTCTTCTGATTCACCCTCTAGACTTCACCTTCTCCTTCTCCTTCTTCTGCTTCTTCTGATTCACACTCCAGACTTCACCTTCTCCTTCTCCTTCTTCTACTTCTTCTGATTCAACCTCCAGACTTCACCTTCTCCTTCTCTTTCTTCTGCTTCTTCTGATTCACCCTCCAGACTTCACCTTCTCCTTCTCCTGATTCTTCTGATTCACCCTCCAGACTTCACCTTCTCCTTCTCCTTCTTCTGCTTCTTCTGATTCACCCTCCTGACTTCACCTTCTCCTTCTCCTTCTTCTACTTCTTCTGATTCACCCTCCTGACTTCACCTTCTCCTTCTCCTTCTTCTACTTCTTCTGCTTCACCCTCCAGACTTCACCTTCTCCTTCTCCTTATTCTACTTCTTCTGATTCACCCTCCAGACTTGACCTTCTCCTTCTCCTTCTTCTACTTCTTCTGATTCACCCTCCAGACTTCACCTTCTCCTTCTCCTTCTTCTGCTTCTTCTGCTTCACCGTCCTGACTTCACCTTCTCCTTCTCCTTCTTCTACTTCTTCTGCTTCATCCCCCTGACATCACCTGCTCCTTCTCCTTCTTCTACTTCTTCTGCTTCACCCTCCAGACTTCACCTTCTCCTTCTCCTTCTTCTACTTCTTCTGATTCACCCTCCAGACTTCACCTTCTCCTTCTCCTTCTTTTGCTTCTTCTGCTTCACACTCCAGACTTCACCTTCTCCTTCTCCTTCTTCTGCTTCTTCTGATTCACCCTCCTTACTTCACCTTCTCCTTCTCCTTCTTCTGCTTCTTCTGATTCACCCTCCTGACTTCACCTTCTCCTTCTCCTTATTCTGCTTCTTCTGTTTCACCCTCCAGACTTCACCTTCTCCTTCTCCTTCTTCTGCTTCTTCTGATTCACCCTCCAGACTTCACCTTCTCCTTCTCCTTCTTCTGCTTCTTCTGGTTCACCCTCCAGACTTCACCTTCTCCTTCTCCTTCGTCTACTTCTTCTGATTCACCCTCCAGACTACACCTTCTCCTTCTCCATCTTCTACTTCTTCTGATTCACCCTCCAGACTTCACCTTCTCCTTCTCCTTCTTCTGTTTCTTCTGATTCACCCTCCAGACTTCACCTTCTCCTTCTCCTTCTACTACTTCTTCTGATTCACCCTCCAGACTTCACCTTCTCCTTCTCCTTCTTCTACTTCTTCTGATTCACCCTCCAGACTTCACCTTCTCCTTCTCCTTCTTCTACTTCTTCTGCTTCTCCCTCCAGACTTCACCTTCTCCTTCTCCTTCTTCTGCTTCTTCTGATTCACCCTCCAGACTACACCTTCTCCTTCTCTTTCTTCTGCTTCTTCTGATTCACCCTCCAGACTTCACCTTCTCCTTCTCCTTCTTCTGATTCTTCTGATTCACCCTCCAGACTTCACCTTCTCCTTCTCCTTCTTCTGCTTCTTCTGATTCACCCTCCTGACTTCACCTTCTCCTTCTCCTTCTTCTACTTCTTCTGATTCACCCTCCTGACTTCACCTTCTCCTTCTCCTTCTTCTACTACTTCTGCTTCACCCTCCAGACTTCACCTTCTCCTTCTCCTTCTTCTACTTCTTCTGATTCATACTCCAGACTTCACCTTCTCCTTCTCCTTCTTCTGATTCTTCTGATTCACCCTCCAGACTTCACCTTCTCCTTCTCCTTCTTCTGCTTCTTCTGATTCACCCTCCTGACTTCACCTTCTCCTTCTCCTTCTTCTACTTCTTCTGATTCACCCTCCTGACTTCACCTTCTCCTTCTCCTTCTTCTACTTCTTCTGATTCACCCCCCAGACTTCACCTTCTCCTTCTCTTTCTTCTGCTTCTTCTGATTCACCCTCCAGACTTCACCTTCTCCTTCTTCTTATTCTGCTTCTTCTGATTCACCCTCTAGACTTCACCTTCTCCTTCTCCTTCTTCTGCTTCTTCTGATTCACACTCCAGACTTCACCTTCTCCTTCTCCTTCTTCTACTTCTTCTGATTCACCCTCCAGACTTCACTTTCTCCTTCTCTTTCTTCTGCTTCTTCTGATTCACCCTCCAGACTTCACCTTCTCCTTCTCCTTCTTCTGATTCTTCTGATTCACCCTCCAGACTTCACCTTCTCCTTCTCCTTCTTCTGCTTCTTCTGATTCACCCTCCTGACTTCACCTTCTCCTTCTCCTTCTTCTACTTCTTCTGATTCACCCTCCAGACTTCACCTTCTCCTTCTACTTCTTCTGCTTCTTCTGATTCACCCTCCAGACTTCACCTTCTCCTTCTCCTTCTTCTGCTTCTTCTGATTCACCCTCCAGACTTCACCTTCTCCTTCTCCTTCTTCTGCTTCTTCTGATTCACCCTCCAGACTTCACCTTCTCCTTCTCCTTCTTCTGCTTCTTCTGATTCACCCTCCAGACTTCACCTTCTCCTTCTCCTTCTTCTACTTCTTCTGATTCACCCTCCAGACTTCACCTTCTCCTTCTCCTTCTTTTGCTTCTTCTGATTCACCCTCCAGTCTTCACCTTCTCCTTCTCCTTCGTCTACTTCTTCTGATTCACCCTCCAGACTACACCTTCTCCTTCTCCTTCTTCTACTTCTTCTGATTCACCCTCCAGACTTCACCTTCTCCTTCTCCTTCTTCTGTTTCTTCTGATTCACCGTCCAGACTTCACCTTCTCCTTCTCCTTCTTCTACTACTTCTGATTCACCCTCCAGACTTCACCTTCTCCTTCTCCTTCTTCTACTTCTTCTGATTCACCCTCCAGACTTCACCTTCTCCTTCTCCTTCTTCTGCTTCTTCTGATTCACCCTCCTGACTCCACCTTCTCCTTCTTCTTCTTCTACTTCTTCTGATTCACCCTCCTGACTTCACCTTCTCCTTCTCCTTCTTCTACTTCTTCTGCTTCACCCTCCAGACTTCACCTTCTCCTTCTCCTTCTTCTACTTCTTCTGATTCACCCTCCAGACTTGACCTTCTCCTTCTCCTTCTTCTACTTATTCTGATTCACCCTCCAGACTTCACCTTCTCCTTCTCCTTCTTCTGCTTCTTCTGCTTCACTGTCCTGACTTCACCTTCTCCTTCTCCTTCTTCTACTTCTTCTGATTCACCCTCCAGACTTCTCCTTCTCCTTCTCCTTCGTCTACTTCTTCTGATTCACCCTCCAGACTACACCTTCTCCTTCTCCTTCTTCTACTTCTTCTGATTCACCCTCCAGACTTCACCTTCTCCTTCTCCTTCTTCTGTTTCTTCTGATTCACCGTCCAGACTTCACCTTCTCCTTCTCCTTCTTCTACTACTTCTGATTCACCCTCCAGACTTCACCTTCTCCTTCTCCTTCTTCTACTTCTTCTGATTCACCCTCCAGACTTCATCTTCTCCTTCTCCTTCTTCTGCTTCTTCTGATTCACCCTCCAGACTTCACCTTCTCCTTCTCCTTCTTCTGCTTCTTCTGATTCACCCTCCAGACTTCACCTTCTCCTTCTCCTTCTTCTACTTCTTCTGATTCACCCTCCAGACTTCACCTTCTCCTTCTCCTTCTTCTACTTCTTCTGATTCACCCTCCAGTCTTCACCTTCTCCTTCTCCTTCTTCTGTTTCTTCTGCTTCACCCTCCAGACTTCACCTTCTCCTTCTCTTTCTTCTGCTTCTTCTGATTCACCCTCCAGACTTCACCTTCTCCTTCTCCTTCTTCTGATTCTTCTGATTCACCCTCCAGACTTCACCTTCTCCTTCTCCTTCTTTTGCTTCTTCTAATTCACCCTCCTGACTTCACCTTCTCCTTCTCCTTCTTCTACTTCTTCTGCTTCACCCTCCAGACTTCACCTTCTCCTTCTCCTTCTTCTACTTCTTCTGATTCACCCTCCAGACTTCATCTTCTCCTTCTCCTTCTTCTGCTTCTTCTGATTCACCCTCCAGACTTCACCTTCTCCTTCTCCTTATTCTGCTTCTTCTGATTCACCCTCCAGACTTCACCTTTTCCTTCTCCTTATTCTGCTTCTTCTGATTCACCCTCCAGACTTCACCTTCTCCTTCTCCTTCCTCTGCTTCTTCTGATTCACCCTCCAGACTTCACCTTCTCCTTCTCCTTCTTCTGATTCTTCTGATTCACCCTCGAGACTTCACCTTCTCCTTCTCCTTCTTCTGCTTCTTCTGATTCACCCTCCTGACTTCACCTTCTCCTTCTCCTACTTCTACTTCTTCTGATTCACCCTCCTGACTTCACCTTCTCCTTCTCCTTCTTCTACTTCTTCTGCTTCACCCTCCAGACTTCACCTTCTCCTTCTCCTTCTTCTACTTCTTCTGATTCACCCTCCAGACTTCACCTTCTCCTTCTCCTTCTTCTGCTTCTTCTGATTCACCCTCCAGACTTCACCTTCTCCTTCTCCTTATTCTGCTTCTTCTGATTCACCCTCCAGACTTCACCTTCTCCTTCTCCTTCTTCTGCTTCTTCTGATTCACACTCCAGACTTCACCTTCTCCTACTCCTTCTTCTACTTCTTCTGATTCACCCTCCAGACTTCACCTTCTCCTTCTCTTTCTTCTGCTTCTTCTGATTCACCCTCCAGACTTCACCTTCTCCTTCTCCTTCTTCTGATTCTTCTGATTCACCCTCCAGACTTCACCTTCTTCTTCTCCTTCTTCTGCTTCTTCTGATTCACCCTCCTGACTTCACCTTCTCCTTCTCCTTCTTCTACTTCTTCTGATTCACCCTCCTGACTTCACCTTCTCCTTCTCCTTCTTCTACTTCTTCTGCTTCACCCTCCAGACTTCACCTTCTCCTTCTCCTTCTTCTACTTCTTCTGATTCCCCCTCCAGACTTGACCTTCTCCTTCTCCTTCTTCTACTTCTTCTGATTCACCCTCCAGACTTCACCTTCTCCTTCTCCTTCTTCTGCTTCTTCTGCTTCACCGGCCGGACTTCACCTTCTCCTTCTCCTTTTTCTACTTCTTCTGCTTCATCCCCCTGACATCATCTGCTCCATCTCCTTCTTCTGCTTCTTCTGATTCACCCTCCTAACTTCACCTTCTCCTTCTCCTTCTTCTGCTTCTTCTGATTCACCCTCCTGACTTCACCTTCTCCTTCTCCTTCTTCTGCTTCTTCTGATTCACCCTCCAGACTTCACCTTCTCCTTCTACTTCTTCTGCTTCTTCTGATTCACCCTCCAGACTTCACCTTCTCCTTCTCCTTCTTCTGCTTCTTCTGATTCACCCTCCAGACCTCACCTTCTCCTTCTCCTTCTTCTACTTCTTCTGATTCACCCTCCAGACTTCATCTTCTCCTTCTCCTTCTTCTGCTTCTTCTGATTCACCCTCCAGACTTCACCTTCTCCTTCTCCTTCTTCTGCTTCTTCTGATTCACCCTCCAGACATCACCTTCTCATTCTCCTTCTTCTTCTTCTTCTGATTCACCCTCCAGACTTCACCTTCTCCTTCTCCTTCTTCTACTTCTTCTGATTCACCCTCCAGTCTTCACCTTCTCCTTCTCCTTCTTCTGTTTCTTCTGCTTCACCCTCCAGACTTCACCTTCTCCTTCTCTTTCTTCTGCTTCTTCTGATTCACCCTCCAGACTTCACCTTCTCCTTCTCCTTCTTCTGATTCTTCTGATTCACCCTCCAGACTTCACCTTCTCCTTCTCCTTCTTCTGCTTCTTCTGATTCACCCTCCTGACTTCGCCTTCTCCTTCTCCTTCTTCTACTTCTTCTGATTCACCCTCCAGACTTCACCTTCTCCTTCTCCTTCTTCTACTTCTTCTGATTCACCCTTCAGACTTCACCTTCTCCTTCTCCTTCTTCTACTTCTTCTGATTCACCCTCCAGACTTCACCTTCTCCTTCTTCTTATTCTGCTTCTTCTGATTCACCCTCTAGACTTCACCTTCTCCTTCTCCTTCTTCTGCTTCTTCTGATTCACACTCCAGACTTCACCTTCTCCTTCTCCTTCTTCTACTTCTTCTGATTCACCCTCCAGACTTCACCTTCTCCTTCTCTTTCTTCTGCTTCTTCTGATTCACCCTCCAGACTTCACCTTCTCCTTCTCCTTCTTCTGATTCTTCTGATTCACCCTCCAGACTTCACCTTCTCCTTCTCCTTCTTCTGCTTCTTCTGATTCACCCTCCTGACTTCACCTTCTCCTTCTCCTTCTTCTACTTCTTCTGATTCACCCTCCAGACTTCACCTTCTCCTTCTACTTCTTCTGCTTCTTCTGATTCACCCTCCAGACTTCACCTTCTCCTTCTCCTTCTTCTGCTTCTTCTGATTCACCCTCCAGACTTCACCTTCTCCTTCTCCTTCTTCTGCTTCTTCTGATTCACCCTCCAGACTTCACCTTCTCCTTCTCCTTCTTCTGCTTCTTCTGATTCACCCTCCAGACTTCACCTTCTCCTTCTCCTTCTTCTACTTCTTCTGATTCACCCTCCAGACTTCACCTTCTCCTTCTCCTTCTTTTGCTTCTTCTGATTCACCCTCCAGACTTCACCTTCTCCTTCTCCTTCGTCTACTTCTTCTGATTCACCCTCCAGACTACACCTTCTCCTTCTCCTTCTTCTACTTCTTCTGATTCACCCTCCAGACTTCACCTTCTCCTTCTCCTTCTTCTGTTTCTTCTGATTCACCGTCCAGACTTCACCTTCTCCTTCTCCTTCTTCTACTACTTCTGATTCACCCTCCAGACTTCACCTTCTCCTTCTCCTTCTTCTACTTCTTCTGATTCACCCTCCAGACTTCACCTTCTCCTTCTCCTTCTTCTGCTTCTTCTGATTCACCCTCCTGACTCCACCTTCTCCTTCTTCTTCTTCTACTTCTTCTGATTCACCCTCCTGACTTCACCTTCTCCTTCTCCTTCTTCTACTTCTTCTGCTTCACCCTCCAGACTTCACCTTCTCCTTCTCCTTCTTCTACTTCTTCTGATTCACCCTCCAGACTTGACCTTCTCCTTCTATTCCTTCTACTTATTCTGATTCACCCTCCAGACTTCACCTTCTCCTTCTCCTTCTTCTGCTTCTTCTGCGTCACTGTCCTGACTTCACCTTCTCCTTCTCCTTCTTCTACTTCTTCTGATTCACCCTCCAGACTTCTCCTTCTCCTTCTCCTTCGTCTACTTCTTCTGATTCACCCTCCAGACTACACCTTCTCCTTCTCCTTCTTCTACTTCTTCTGCTTCACCCTCCAGACTTCACCTTCTCCTTCTCCTTCTTCTGTTTCTTCTGATTCACCGTCCAGACTTCACCTTCTCCTTCTCCTTCTTCTACTACTTCTGATTCACCCTCCAGACTTCACCTTCTCCTTCTCCTTCTTCTACTTCTTCTGATTCACCCTCCAGACTTCATCTTCTCCTTCTCCTTCTTCTGCTTCTTCTGATTCACCCTCCAGACTTCACCTTCTCCTTCTCCTTCTTCTGCTTCTTCTGATTCACTCTCCAGACTTCACCTTCTCCTTCTCCTTCTTCTACTTCTTCTGATTCACCCTCCAGACTTCACCTTCTCCTTCTCCTTCTTCTACTTCTTCTGATTCACCCTCCAGTCTTCACCTTCTCCTTCTCCTTCTTCTGTTTCTTCTGCTTTACCCTCCAGACTTCACCTTCTCCTTCTCTTTCTTCTGCTTCTTCTGATTCACCCTCCAGACTTCACCTTCTCCTTCTCCTTCTTCTGATTCTTCTGATTCACCCTCCAGACTTCACCTTCTCCTTCTCCTTCTTTTGCTTCTTCTAATTCACCCTCCTGACTTCACCTTCTCCTTCTCCTTCTTCTACTTCTTCTGCTTCACCCTCCAGACTTCACCTTCTCCTTCTCCTTCTTCTACTTCTTCTGATTCACCCTCCAGACTTCATCTTCTCCTTCTCCTTCTTCTGCTTCTTCTGATTCACCCTCCAGACTTCACCTTCTCCTTCTCCTTATTCTGCTTCTTCTGATTCACCCTCCAGACTTCACCTTCTCCTTCTCCTTATTCTGCTTCTTCTGATTCACCCTCCAGACTTCACCTTCTCCTTCTCCTTCCTCTGCTTCTTCTGATTCACCCTCCAGACTTCACCTTCTCCTTCTCCTTCTTCTGATTCTTCTGATTCACCCTCGAGACTTCACCTTCTCCTTCTCCTTCTTCTGCTTCTTCTGATTCACCCTCCTGACTTCACCTTCTCCTTCTCCTACTTCTACTTCTTCTGATTCACCCTCCTGACTTCACCTTCTCCTTCTCCTTCTTCTACTTCTTCTGCTTCACCCTCCAGACTTCACCTTCTCCTTCTCCTTCTTCTACTTCTTCTGATTCACCCTCCAGACTTCACCTTCTCCTTCTCCTTCTTCTGCTTCTTCTGATTCACCCTCCAGACTTCACCTTCTCCTTCTCCTTATTCTGCTTCTTCTGATTCACCCTCCAGACTTCACCTTCTCCTTCTCCTTCTTCTGCTTCTTCTGATTCACACTCCAGACTTCACCTTCTCCTACTCCTTCTTCTACTTCTTCTGATTCACCCTCCAGACTTCACCTTCTCCTTCTCTTTCTTCTGCTTCTTCTGATTCACCCTCCAGACTTCTCCTTCTCCTTCTCCTTCTTCTGATTCTTCTGATTCACCCTCCAGACTTCACCTTCTTCTTCTCCTTCTTCTGCTTCTTCTGATTCACCCTCCTGACTTCACCTTCTCCTTCTCCTTCTTCTACTTCTTCTGATTCACCCTCCTGACTTCACCTTCTCCTTCTCCTTCTTCTACTTCTTCTGCTTCACCCTCCAGACTTCACCTTCTCCTTCTCCTTCTTCTACTTCTTCTGATTCCCCCTCCAGACTTGACCTTCTCCTTCTCCTTCTTCTACTTCTTCTGATTCACCCTCCAGACTTCACCTTCTCCTTCTCCTTCTTCTGCTTCTTCTGCTTCACCGGCCGGACTTCACCTTCTCCTTCTCCTTCTTCTACTTCTTCTGCTTCATCCCCCTGACATCACCTGCTCCTTCTCCTTCTTCTGCTTCTTCTGATTCACCCTCCTAACTTCACCTTCTCCTTCTCCTTCTTCTGCTTCTTCTGATTCACCCTCCTGACTTCACCTTCTCCTTCTCCTTCTTCTGCTTCTTCTGATTCACCCTCCAGACTTCACCTTCTCCTTCTACTTCTTCTGCTTCTTCTGATTCACCCTCCAGACTTCACCTTCTCCTTCTCCTTCTTCTGCTTCTTCTGATTCACCCTCCAGACCTCACCTTCTCCTTCTCCTTCTTCTACTTCTTCTGATTCACCCTCCAGACTTCATCTTCTCCTTCTCCTTCTTCTGCTTCTTCTGATTCACCCTCCAGACTTCACCTTCTCCTTCTCCTTCTTCTGCTTCTTCTGATTCACCCTCCAGACATCACCTTCTCATTCTCCTTCTTCTACTTCTTCTGATTCACCCTCCAGACTTCACCTTCTCCTTCTCCTTCTTCTACTTCTTCTGATTCACCCTCCAGTCTTCACCTTCTCCTTCTCCTTCTTCTGTTTCTTCTGCTTCACCCTCCAGACTTCACCTTCTCCTTCTCTTTCTTCTGCTTCTTCTGATTCACCCTCCAGACTTCACCTTCTCCTTCTCCTTCTTCTGATTCTTCTGATTCACCCTCCAGACTTCACCTTCTCCTTCTCCTTCTTCTGCTTCTTCTGATTCACCCTCCTGACTTCACCTTCTCCTTCTCCTTCTTCTACTTCTTCTGATTCACCCTCCTGACTTCACCTTCTCCTTCTCCTTCTTCTACTTCTTCTGCTTCACCCTCCAGACTTCACCTTCTCCTTCTCCTTCTTCTACTTCTTCTGATTCACCCTTCAGACTTCACCTTCTCCTTCTCCTTTTTCTGCTTCTTCTGATTCACCCTCCAGACTTCACCTTCTCCTTCTCCTTATTCTGCTTCTTCTGATTCACCCTCCAGACTTCACCTTCTCCTTCTCCTTCTTCTGCTTCTTCTGATTCACCCTCCAGACTTCACCTTCTCCTTCTCCTTCTTCTGCTTCTTCTGATTCACCCTCCAGACTTCACCTTCTCCTTCTCCTTCGTCTACTTCTTCTGATTCACCCTCCAGACAACACCTTCTCCTTCTCCTTCTTCTACTTCTTCTGATTCACCCTCCAGACTTCACCTTCTCCTTCTCCTTCTTCTGCTTCTTCTGATTCACCCTCCTGACTTCACCTTCTCCTTCTCCTTCTTCTACTTCTTCTGGTTCACCCTCCTGACTCCACCTTCTCCTTCTCCTTCTTCTACTTCTTCTGCTTCACCCTCCAGACTTCACCTTCTCCTTCTCCTTCTTCTACTTCTTCTGATTCACCCTCCAGACTTGACCTTCTCCTTCTCCTTCTTCTACTTATTCTGATTCACCCTCCAGACTTCACATTCTACTTCTCCTTCTTCTGCTTCTTCTGCTTCACCGTCCTGACTTCACCTTCTCCTTCTCCTTCTTCTACTTCTTCTGCTTCATCCCGCTGACATCACCTGCTCCTTCTCCTTCTTCTGCTTCTTCTGATTCACCCTCCTAACTTCACCTTCTCCTTCTCCTTCTTCTGCTTCTTCTGATTCACCCTCCTGACTTCACCTTCTCCTTCTCCTTCTTCTGCTTCTTCTGATTCACCCTCCAGACTTCACCTTCTCCTTCTCCTTCTTCGGCTTCTTCTGATTCACCCTCCAGACTTCACCTTCTCCTTCTCCTTCTTCTGATTCTTCTGATTCACCCTCCAGACTTCACCTTCTCCTTCTCCTTCTTCTGATTCTTCTGATTCACCCTCCTGACTTCACCTTCTCCTTCTCCTTCTTCTACTTCTTCTGATTCACCCTCCTGACTTCACCTTCTCCTTCTCCTTCTTCTACTTCTTCTGCTTCACCCTCCAGACTTCACCTTCTCCTTCTCCTTCTTCTGCTTCTTCTGATTCACCCTCCAGACTTCTCCTTCTCCTTCTCCTTCTTCTGCTTCTTCTGATTCACCCTCCAGACTTCACCTTCTCCTTCTCCTTCTTCTACTTCTTCTGATTCACCCTCCAGACTTCACCTTCTCCTTCTCCTTCTTCTACTTCTTCTGATTCACCCTCCAGTCTTCACCTTCTCCTTCTCCTTCTTCTGTTTCTTCTGCTTCACCCTCCAGACTTCACCTTCTCCTTCTCTTTCTTCTGCTTCTTCTGATTCACCCTCCTGACTTCACCTTCTCCTTCTCCTTCTTCTACTTCTTCTGCTTCACCCTCCAGACTTCACCTTCTCCTTCTCCTTCTTCTACTTCTTCTGATTCACCCTCCAGACTTCATCTTCTCCTTCTCCTTCTTCTGCTTCTTCTGATTCACCCTCCAGACTTCACCTTCTCCTTCTCCTTCTTCTGCTTCTTCTGATTCACCCTCCAGACTTCACCTTCTCCTTCTCCTTATTCTGCTTCTTCTGATTCACCCTCCAGACTTCACCTTCTCCTTCTCCTTCCTCTGCTTCTTCTGATTCACCCTCCAGACTTCACCTTCTCCTTCTCCTTCTTCTGATTCTTCTGATTCACCCTCGAGACTTCACCTTCTCCTTCTCCTTCTTCTGCTTCTTCTGATTCACCCTCCTGACTTCACCTTCTCCTTCTCCTACTTCTACTTCTTCTGATTCACCCTCCTGACTTCACCTTCTCCTTCTCCTTCTTCTACTTCTTCTGCTTCACCCTCCAGACTTCACCTTCTCCTTCTCCTTCTTCTACTTCTTCTGATTCACCCTCCAGACTTCACCTTCTCCTTCTCCTTCTTCTGCTTCTTCTGATTCACCCTCCAGACTTCACCTTCTCCTTCTCCTTATTCTGCTTCTTCTGATTCACCCTCCAGACTTCACCTTCTCCTTCTCCTTCTTCTGCTTCTTCTGATTCACACTCCAGACTTCACCTTCTCCTACTCCTTCTTCTACTTCTTCTGATTCACCCTCCAGACTTCACCTTCTCCTTCTCTTTCTTCTGCTTCTTCTGATTCACCCTCCAGACTTCACCTTCTCCTTCTCCTTCTTCTGATTCTTCTGATTCACCCTCCAGACTTCACCTTCTTCTTCTCCTTCTTCTGCTTCTTCTGATTCACCCTCCTGACTTCACCTTCTCCTTCTCCTTCTTCTACTTCTTCTGATTCACCCTCCTGACTTCACCTTCTCCTTCTCCTTCTTCTACTTCTTCTGCTTCACCCGCCAGACTTCACCTTCTCCTTCTCCTTCTTCTACTTCTTCTGATTCCCCCTCCAGACTTGACCTTCTCCTTCTCCTTCTTCTACTTCTTCTGATTCACCCTCCAGACTTCACCTTCTCCTTCTCCTTCTTCTGCTTCTTCTGCTTCACCGGCCGGACTTCACCTTCTCCTTCTCCTTCTTCTACTTCTTCTGCTTCATCCCCCTGACATCACCTGCTCCTTCTCCTTCTTCTGCTTCTTCTGATTCACCCTCCTAACTTCACCTTCTCCTTCTCCTTCTTCTGCTTCTTCTGATTCACCCTCCTGACTTCACCTTCTCCTTCTCCTTCTTCTGCTTCTTCTGATTCACCCTCCAGACTTCACCTTCTCCTTCTACTTCTTCTGCTTCTTCTGATTCACCCTCCAGACTTCACCTTCTCCTTCTCCTTCTTCTGCTTCTTCTGATTCACCCTCCAGACCTCACCTTCTCCTTCTCCTTCTTCTACTTCTTCTGATTCACCCTCCAGACTTCATCTTCTCCTTCTCCTTCTTCTGCTTCTTCTGATTCACCCTCCAGACTTCACCTTCTCCTTCTCCTTCTTCTGCTTCTTCTGATTCACCCTCCAGACATCACCTTCTCATTCTCCTTCTTCTACTTCTTCTGATTCACCCTCCAGACTTCACCTTCTCCTTCTCCTTCTTCTACTTCTTCTGATTCACCCTCCAGTCTTCACCTTCTCCTTCTCCTTCTTCTGTTTCTTCTGCTTCACCCTCCAGACTTCACCTTCTCCTTCCCTTTCTTCTGCTTCTTCTGATTCACCCTCCAGACTTCACCTTCTCCTTCTCCTTCTTCTGCTTCTTCTGATTCACCCTCCAGACTTCACCTTCTCCTTCTCCTTATTCTGCTTCTTCTGATTCACCCTCCAGACTTCACCTTCTCCTTCTCCTTCCTCTGCTTCTTCTGATTCACCCTCCAGACTTCACCTTCTCCTTCTCCTTCTTCTGATTCTTCTGATTCACCCTCGAGACTTCACCTTCTCCTTCTCCTTCTTCTGCTTCTTCTGATTCACCCTCCTGACTTCACCTTCTCCTTCTCCTACTTCTACTTCTTCTGATTCACCCACCTGACTTCACCTTCTCCTTCTCCTTCTTCTACTTCTTCTGCTTCACCCTCCAGACTTCACCTTCTCCTTCTCCTTCTTCTACTTCTTCTGATTCACCCTCCAGACTTCACCTTCTCCTTCTCCTTCTTCTGCTTCTTCTGATTCACCCTCCAGACTTCACCTTCTCCTTCTCCTTATTCTGCTTCTTCTGATTCACCCTCCAGACTTCACCTTCTCCTTCTCCTTCTTCTGCTTCTTCTGATTCACACTCCAGACTTCACCTTCTCCTACTCCTTCTTCTACTTCTTCTGATTCACCCTCCAGACTTCACCTTCTCCTTCTCTTTCTTCTGCTTCTTCTGATTCACCCTCCAGACTTCACCTTCTCCTTCTCCTTCTTCTGATTCTTCTGATTCACCCTCCAGACTTCACCTTCTTCTTCTCCTTCTTCTGCTTCTTCTGATTCACCCTCCTGACTTCACCTTCTCCTTCTCCTTCTTCTACTTCTTCTGATTCACCCTCCTGACTTCACCTTCTCCTTCTCCTTCTTCTACTTCTTCTGCTTCACCCGCCAGACTTCACCTTCTCCTTCTCCTTCTTCTACTTCTTCTGATTCCCCCTCCAGACTTGACCTTCTCCTTCTCCTTCTTCTACTTCTTCTGATTCACCCTCCAGACTTCACCTTCTCCTTCTCCTTCTTCTGCTTCTTCTGCTTCACCGGCCGGACTTCACCTTCTCCTTCTCCTTCTTCTACTTCTTCTGCTTCATCCCCCTGACATCACCTGCTCCTTCTCCTTCTTCTGCTTCTTCTGATTCACCCTCCTAACTTCACCTTCTCCTTCTCCTTCTTCTGCTTCTTCTGATTCACCCTCCTGACTTCACCTTCTCCTTCTCCTTCTTCTGCTTCTTCTGATTCACCCTCCAGACTTCACCTTCTCCTTCTACTTCTTCTGCTTCTTCTGATTCACCCTCCAGACTTCACCTTCTCCTTCTCCTTCTTCTGCTTCTTCTGATTCACCCTCCAGACCTCACCTTCTCCTTCTCCTTCTTCTACTTCTTCTGATTCACCCTCCAGACTTCATCTTCTCCTTCTCCTTCTTCTGCTTCTTCTGATTCACCCTCCAGACTTCACCTTCTCCTTCTCCTTCTTCTGCTTCTTCTGATTCACCCTCCAGACATCACCTTCTCATTCTCCTTCTTCTACTTCTTCTGATTCACCCTCCAGACTTCACCTTCTCCTTCTCCTTCTTCTACTTCTTCTGATTCACCCTCCAGTCTTCACCTTCTCCTTCTCCTTCTTCTGTTTCTTCTGCTTCACCCTCCAGACTTCACCTTCTCCTTCCCTTTCTTCTGCTTCTTCTGATTCACCCTCCAGACTTCACCTTCTCCTTCTCCTTCTTCTGATTCTTCTGATTCACCCTCCAGACTTCACCTTCTCCTTCTCCTTCTTCTGCTTCTTCTGATTCACCCTCCTGACTTCACCTTCTCCTTCTCCTTCTTCTACTTCTTCTGATTCACCCTCCTGACTTCACCTTCTCCTTCTCCTTCTTCTACTTCTTCTGCTTCACCCTCCAGACTTCACCTTCTCCTTCTCCTTCTTCTACTTCTTCTGATTCACCCTTCAGACTTCACCTTCTCCTTCTCCTTTTTCTGCTTCTTCTGATTCACCCTCCAGACTTCACCTTCTCCTTCTCCTTATTCTGCTTCTTCTGATTCACCCTCCAGACTTCACCTTCTCCTTCTCCTTCTTCTGCTTCTTCTGATTCACCCTCCAGACTTCACCTTCTCCTTCTCCTTCCTCTGCTTCCTCTGATTCACCCTCCAGACTTCACCTTCTCCTTCTCCTTCGTCTACTTCTTCTGATTCACCCTCCAGACAACACCTTCTCCTTCTCCTTCTTCTACTTCTTCTGATTCAACCTCCAGACTTCACCTTCTCCTTCTCCTTCTTCTGCTTCTTCTGATTCACCCTCCTGACTTCACCTTCTCCTTCTCCTTCTTCTACTTCTTCTGGTTCACCCTCCTGACTTCACCTTCTCCTTCTCCTTCTTCTACTTCTTCTGCTTCACCCTCCAGACTTCACCTTCTCCTTCTCCTTCTTCTACTTCTTCTGATTCACCCTCCAGACTTGACCTTCTCCTTCTCCTTCTTCTACTTATTCTGATTCACCCTCCAGACTTGACATTCTCCTTCTCCTTCTTCTGCTTCTTCTGCTTCACCGTCCTGACTTCACCTTCTCCTTCTCCTTCTTCTACTTCTTCTGCTTCATCCCGCTGACATCACCTGCTCCTTCTCCTTCTTCTGCTTCTTCTGATTCACCCTCCTAACTTCACCTTCTCCTTCTCCTTCTTCTGCTTCTTCTGATTCACCCTCCTGACTTCACCTTCTCCTTCTCCTTCTTCTGCTTCTTCTGATTCACCCTCCAGACTTCACCTTCTCCTTCTCCTTCTTCGGCTTCTTCTGATTCACCCTCCAGACTTCACCTTCTCCTTCTCCTTCTTCTGATTCTTCTGATTCACCCTCCAGACTTCACCTTCTCCTTCTCCTTCTTCTGCTTCTTCTGATTCACCCTCCTGACTTCACCTTCTCCTTCTCCTTCTTCTACTTCTTCTGATTCACCCTCCTGACTTCACCTTCTCCTTCTCCTTCTTCTACTTCTTCTGCTTCACCCTCCAAACTTCAACTTCTCCTTCTCCTTCTTCTGCTTCTTCTGATTCACCCTCCAGACTTCTCCTTCTCCTTCTCCTTCTTCTGCTTCTTCTGATTCACCCTCCAGACTTCACCTTCTCCTTCTCCTTCTTCTACTTCTTCTGATTCACCCTCCAGACTTCACCTTCTCCTTCTCCTTCTTCTACTTCTTCTGATTCACCCTCCAGTCTTCACCTTCTCCTTCTCCTTCTTCTGTTTCTTCTGCTTCACCCTCCAGACTTCACCTTCTCCTTCTCTTTCTTCTGCTTCTTCTGATTCACCCTCCAGACTTCACCTTCTACTTCTCCTTCTTCTGATTCTTCTGATTTACCCTCCAGACTTCACCTTCTCCTTCTCCTTCTTCTGCTTCTTCTGATTCACCCTCCTGACTTCACCTTCTCCTTCATCTTCTTCTACTTCTTCTGATTCACCCTCCTGACTTCACCTTCTCCTTCTCCTTCTTCTACTTCTTCTGCTTCACCCTCCAGACTTCACCTTCTCCTTCTCCTTCTTCTACTTCTTCTGATTCACCCTCCAGACTTCATCTTCTCCTTCTCCTTCTTCTGCTTCTTCTGATTCACCCTCCAGACTTCACCTTCTCCTTCTCCTTCTTCTACTTCTTCTGGTTCACCCTCCTGACTTCACCTTCTCCTTCTCCTTCTTCTACTTCTTCTGCTTCACCCTCCAGACTTCACCTTCTCCTTCTCCTTCTTCTACTTCTTCTGATTCACCCTCCAGACTTGACCTTCTCCTTCTCCTTCTTCTACTTATTCTGATTCACCCTCCAGACTTGACATTCTCCTTCTCCTTCTTCTGCTTCTTCTGCTTCACCGTCCTGACTTCACCTTCTCCTTCTCCTTCTTCTACTTCTTCTGCTTCATCCCGCTGACATCACCTGCTCCTTCTCCTTCTTCTGCTTCTTCTGATTCACCCTCCTAACTTCACCTTCTCCTTCTCCTTCTTCTGCTTCTTCTGATTCACCCTCCTGACTTCACCTTCTCCTTCTCCTTCTTCTGCTTCTTCTGATTCACCCTCCAGACTTCACCTTCTCCTTCTCCTTCTTCGGCTTCTTCTGATTCACCCTCCAGACTTCACCTTCTCCTTCTCCTTCTTCTGATTCTTCTGATTCACCCTCCAGACTTCACATTCTCCTTCTCCTTCTTCTGCTTCTTCTGATTCACCCTCCTGACTTCACCTTCTCCTTCTCCTTCTTCTACTTCTTCTGATTCACCCTCCTGACTTCACCTTCTCCTTCTCCTTCTTCTACTTCTTCTGCTTCACCCTCCAAACTTCACCTTCTCCTTCTCCTTCTTCTGCTTCTTCTGATTCACCCTCCAGACTTCTCCTTCTCCTTCTCCTTCTTCTGCTTCTTCTGATTCACCCTCCAGACTTCACCTTCTCCTTCTCCTTCTTCTACTTCTTCTGATTCACCCTCCAGACTTCACCTTCTCCTTCTCCTTCTTCTACTTCTTCTGATTCACCCTCCAGTCTTCACCTTCTCCTTCTCCTTCTTCTGTTTCTTCTGCTTCACCCTCCAGACTTCACCTTCTCCTTCTCTTTCTTCTGCTTCTTCTGATTCACCCTCCAGACTTCACCTTCTACTTCTCCTTCTTCTGATTCTTCTGATTTACCCTCCAGACTTCACCTTCTCCTTCTCCTTCTTCTGCTTCTTCTGATTCACCCTCCTGACTTCACCTTCTCCTTCTCCTTCTTCTACTTCTTCTGATTCACCCTTCAGACTTCACCTTCTCCTTCTCCTTTTTCTGCTTCTTCTGATTCACCCTCCAGACTTCACCTTCTCCTTCTCCCTCTTCTGCTTCTTCTGATTCACCCTCCAGACTTCACCTTCTCCTTCTCCTTCGTCTACTTCTTCTGATTCACCCTCCAGACAACACCTTCTCCTTCTCCTTCTTCTACTTCTTCTGATTCAACCTCCAGACTTCACCTTCTCCTTCTCCTTCTTCTGCTTCTTCTGATTCACCCTCCTGACTTCACCTTCTCCTTCTCCTTCTTCTACTTCTTCTGGTTCACCCTCCTGACTTCACCTTCTCCTTCTCCTTCTTCTACTTCTTCTGCTTCACCCTCCAGACTTCACCTTCTCCTTCTCCTTCTTCTACTTCTTCTGATTCACCCTCCAGACTTGACCTTCTCCTTCTCCTTCTTCTACTTATTCTGATTCACCCTCCAGACTTGACATTCTCCTTCTCCTTCTTCTGCTTCTTCTGCTTCACCGTCCTGACTTCACCTTCTCCTTCTCCTTCTTCTACTTCTTCTGCTTCATCCCGCTGACATCACCTGCTCCTTCTCCTTCTTCTGCTTCTTCTGATTCACCCTCCTAACTTCACCTTCTCCTTCTCCTTCTTCTGCTTCTTCTGATTCACCCTCCTGACTTCACCTTCTCCTTCTCCTTCTTCTGCTTCTTCTGATTCACCCTCCAGACTTCACCTTCTCCTTCTCCTTCTTCGGCTTCTTCTGATTCACCCTCCAGACTTCACCTTCTCCTTCTCCTTCTTCTGATTCTTCTGATTCACCCTCCAGACTTCACCTTCTCCTTCTCCTTCTTCTGCTTCTTCTGATTCACCCTCCTGACTTCACCTTCTCCTTCTCCTTCTTCTACTTCTTCTGATTCACCCTCCTGACTTCACCTTCTCCTTCTCCTTCTTCTACTTCTTCTGCTTCACCCTCCAAACTTCACCTTCTCCTTCTCCTTCTTCTGCTTCTTCTGATTCACCCTCCAGACTTCTCCTTCTCCTTCTCCTTCTTCTGCTTCTTCTGATTCACCCTCCAGACTTCACCTTCTCCTTCTCCTTCTTCTACTTCTTCTGATTCACCCTCCAGACATCACCTTCTCCTTCTCCTTCTTCTACTTCTTCTGATTCACCCTCCAGTCTTCACCTTCTCCTTCTCCTTCTTCTGTTTCTTCTGCTTCACCCTCCAGACTTCACCTTCTCCTTCTCTTTCTTCTGCTTCTTCTGATTCACCCTCCAGACTTCACCTTCTACTTCTCCTTCTTCTGATTCTTCTGATTTACCCTCCAGACTTCACCTTCTCCTTCTCCTTCTTCTGCTTCTTCTGATTCACCCTCCTGACTTCACCTTCTCCTTCATCTTCTTCTACTTCTTCTGATTCACCCTCCTGACTTCACCTTCTCCTTCTCCTTCTTCTACTTCTTCTGCTTCACCCTCCAGACTTCACCTTCTCCTTCTCCTTCTTCTACTTCTTCTGATTCACCCTCCAGACTTCATCTTCTCCTTCTCCTTCTTCTGCTTCTTCTGATTCACCCTCCAGACTTCACCTTCTCCTTCTCCTTCTTCTACTTCTTCTGGTTCACCCTCCTGACTTCATCTTCTCCTTCTCCTTCTTCTACTTCTTCTGCTTCACCCTCCAGACTTCACCTTCTCCTTCTCCTTCTTCTACTTCTTCTGATTCACCCTCCAGACTTGACCTTCTCCTTCTCCTTCTTCTACTTATTCTGATTCACCCTCCAGACTTGACATTCTCCTTCTCCTTCTTCTGCTTCTTCTGCTTCACCGTCCTGACTTCACCTTCTCCTTCTCCTTCTTCTACTTCTTCTGCTTCATCCCGCTGACATCACCTGCTCCTTCTCCTTCTTCTGCTTCTTCTGATTCACCCTCCTAACTTCACCTTCTCCTTCTCCTTCTTCTGCTTCTTCTGATTCACCCTCCTGACTTCACCTTCTCCTTCTCCTTCTTCTGCTTCTTCTGATTCACCCTCCAGACTTCACCTTCTCCTTCTCCTTCTTCGGCTTCTTCTGATTCACCCTCCAGACTTCACCTTCTCCTTCTCCTTCTTCTGATTCTTCTGATTCACCCTCCAGACTTCACATTCTCCTTCTCCTTCTTCTGCTTCTTCTGATTCACCCTCCTGACTTCACCTTCTCCTTCTCCTTCTTCTACTTCTTCTGATTCACCCTCCTGACTTCACCTTCTCCTTCTCCTTCTTCTACTTCTTCTGCTTCACCCTCCAAACTTCACCTTCTCCTTCTCCTTCTTCTGCTTCTTCTGATTCACCCTCCAGACTTCTCCTTCTCCTTCTCCTTCTTCTGCTTCTTCTGATTCACCCTCCAGACTTCACCTTCTCCTTCTCCTTCTTCTACTTCTTCTGATTCACCCTCCAGACTTCACCTTCTCCTTCTCCTTCTTCTACTTCTTCTGATTCACCCTCCAGTCTTCACCTTCTCCTTCTCCTTCTTCTGTTTCTTCTGCTTCACCCTCCAGACTTCACCTTCTCCTTCTCTTTCTTCTGCTTCTTCTGATTCACCCTCCAGACTTCACCTTCTACTTCTCCTTCTTCTGATTCTTCTGATTTACCCTCCAGACTTCACCTTCTCCTTCTCCTTCTTCTGCTTCTTCTGATTCACCCTCCTGACTTCACCTTCTCCTTCATCTTCTTCTACTTCTTCTGATTCACCCTCCTGACTTCACCTTCTCCTTCTCCTTCTTCTACTTCTTCTGCTTCACCCTCCAGACTTCACCTTCTCCTTCTCCTTCTTCTACTTCTTCTGATTCACCCTCCAGACTTCATCTTCTCCTTCTCCTTCTTCTGCTTCTTCTGATTCACCCTCCAGACTTCACCTTCTCCTTCTCCTTCTTCTGCTTCTTCTGATTCACCCTCCAGACTTCACCTTCTCCTTCTCCTTATTCTGCTTCTTCTGATTCACCCTCCAGACTTCACCTTCTCCTTCTTCTTCCTCTGCTTCTTCTGATTCACCCTCCAGACTTCACCTTCTCCTTCTCCTTCTTCTGATTCTTCTGATTCACCCTCCAGACTTCACCTTCTCCTTCTCCTTCTTCTGCTTCTTCTGATTCACCCTCCTGACTTCACCTTCTCCTTCTCCTTCTTCTACTTCTTCTGATTCACCCTCCTGACTTCACCTTCTCCTTCTCCTTCTTCTACTTCTTCTGCTTCACCCTCCAGACTTCACCTTCTCCTTCTCCTTCTTCTACTTCTTCTGATTCACGCTCCAGACTTCACCATCTCCTTCTCCTTCTTCTGCTTCTTCTGATTCACCCTCCAGACTTCACCTTCTCCTTCTCCTTATTCTGCTTCTTCTGATTCACCCTCTAGACTTCACCTTCTCCTTCTCCTTCTTCTGCTTCTTCTGATTCACACTCCAGACTTCACCTTCTCCTTCTCCTTCTTCTGATTCTTCTGATTCACCCTCCAGACTTCACCTTCTCCTTCTCCTTCTTCTGCTTCTTCTGATTCACCCTCCTGACTTCACCTTCTCCTTCTCCTTCTTCTACTTCTTCTGATTCACCGTCCTGACTTCACCTTCTCCTTCTCCTTTTTCTACTTCTTCTGCTTCACCCTCCAGACTTCACCTTCTCCTTCTCCTTATTCTACTTCTTCTGATTCACCCTCCAGACTTGACCTTCTCCTTCTCCTTCTTCTACTTCTTCTGATTCAACCTCCAGACTTCACCTTCTCCTTCTCCTTCTTCTGCTTCTTCTGCTTCACCGTCCTGACTTCACCTTCTCCTTCTCCTTCTTCTACTTCTTCTGCTTCCTCCCCCTGACATCACCTGCTCCTTCTCCTTCTTCTGCTTCTTCTGATTCACCCTCCTAACTTCACCTTCTCCTTCTCCTTCTTCTGCTTCTTCTGATTCACCCTCCTGACTTCACCTTCTCCTTCTCCTTCTTCTGCTTCTTCTGATTCACCCTCCAGACTTCACCTTCTCCTTCTCTTTCTTCTGCTTCTTCTGATTCACCCTCCAGACTTCACCTTCTCCTTCTCCTTCTTCTGATTCTTCTGATTCACCCTCCAGACTTCACCTTCTCCTTCTCCTTCTTCTGCTTCTTCTGATTCACCCTCCTGACTTCACCTTCTCCTTCTCCTTCTTCTACTTCTTCTGATTCACCCTCCAGACTTCACCTTCTCCTTCTCCTTCTTCTACTTCTTCTGCTTCACCCTCCAGACTTCACCTTCTCCTTCTCCTTATTCTACTTCTTCTGATTCACCCTCCAGACTTCACCTTCTCCTTCTCCTTCTTTTGCTTATTCTGCTTCACACTCCAGACTTCACCTTCTCCTTCTCCTTCTTCTGCTTCTTCTGATTCACCCTCCTTACTTCACCTTCTCCTTCTCCTTCTTCTGCTTCTTCTGATTCACCCTCCTGACTTCACCTTCTCCTTCTCCTTATTCTGCTTCTTCTGTTTCACCCTCCAGACTTCACCTTCTCCTTCTCCTTCTTCTGCTTCTTCTGATTCACCCTCCAGACTTCACCTTCTCCTTCTCCTTCTTCTGCTTCTTCTGATTCACCCTCCAGACTTCACCTTCTCCTTCTCCTTCTTCTACTTCTTCTGATTCACCCTCCAGACTTCACCTTCTCCTTCTCCTTCTTCTACTTCTTCTGGTTCACCCTCCAGACTTCACCTTCTCCTTCTCCTACTTCTGCTTCTTCTGATTCACCCTCCAGACTTCACCTTCTCCTTCTCCTTATTCTGCTTCTTCTGATTCACCCTCTAGACTTCACCTTCTCCTTCTCCTTCTTCTGCTTCTTCTGATTCACACTCCAGACTTCACCTTCTCCTTCTCCTTCTTCTACTTCTTCTGATTCACCCTCCAGACTTCACCTTCTCCTTCTCTTTCTTCTGCTTCTTCTGATTCACCCTCCAGACTTCACCTTCTCCTTCTCCTTCTTCTGATTCTTCTGATTCACCTCCAGACTTCACCTTCTCCTTCTCCTTCTTCTGCTTCTTCTGATTCAC
The DNA here is from genome assembly GCF_052327205.1 of Somniosus microcephalus. Classification (NCBI taxonomy): domain Eukaryota; kingdom Metazoa; phylum Chordata; class Chondrichthyes; order Squaliformes; family Somniosidae; genus Somniosus; species Somniosus microcephalus. The sequence continues at coordinate 95,925 of NW_028225591.1, forward strand.
CCTCCTGACTTCAACTTCTCCTTCTCCTTCTTCTACTTCTTCTGATTCACCCTCCTGACTTCACCTTCTCCTTCTCCTTCTTCTACTTCTTCTGCTTCACCCTCCAGACTTCACCTTCTCCTTCTCCTTATTCTACTTCTTCTGATTCACCCTCCAGACTTGACCTTCTCCTTCTCCTTCTTCTACTTCTTCTGATTCACCCTCCAGATTTCACCTTCTCCTTCTCCTTCTTCTGCTTCTTCTGCTTCACCGTCCTGACTTCACCTTCTCCTTCTCCTTCTTCTACTTCTTCTGCTTCATCCCCCTGACATCACCTGCTCCTTCTCCTTCTTCTGCTTCTTCTGATTCACCCTCCTAACTTCACCTTCTCCTTCTCCTTCTTCTGCTTCTTCTGATTCACCCTCCTGACTTCACCTTCTCCTTCTCCTTCTTCTGCTTCTTCTGATTCACCCTCCAGATTCACCTTCTCCTTCTCTTTCTTCTGCTTCTTCTGATTCACCCTCCAGACTTCACCTTCTCCTTCTCCTTCTTCTGATTCTTCTGATTCACCCTCCTGACTTCACCTTCTCCTTCTTCTACTTCTTCTGATTCACCCTCCTGACTTCACCTTCTCCTTCTCCTTCTTCTACTTCTTCTGCTTCACCCTCCAGACTTCACCTTCTCCTTCTCCTTCTTCTGCTTCTTCTGATTCACCCTCCTGACTTCACCTTCTCCTTCTCCTTCTTCTACTTCTTCTGATTCACCCTCCTGACTTCACCTTCTCCTTCTCCTTCTTCTACTTCTTCTGCTTCACCCTCCAGACTTCACCTTCTCCTTCTCCTTCTTCTGCTTCTTCTGATTCACCCTCCAGACTTCTCCTTCTCCTTCTCCTTCTTCTGCTTCTTCTGATTCACCCTCCAGACTTCACCTTCTCCTTCTCCTTCTTCTACTTCTTCTGATTCACCCTCCAGACTTCACCTTCTCCTTCTCCTTCTTCTACTTCTTCTGATTCACCCTCCAGTCTTCACCTTCTCCTTCTCCTTCTTCTGTTTCTTCTGCTTCACCCTCCAGACTTCACCTTCTCCTTCTCTTTCTTCTGCTTCTTCTGATTCACCCTCCAGACTTCACCTTCTACTTCTCCTTCTTCTGATTCTTCTGATTTACCCTCCAGACTTCACCTTCTCCTTCTCCTTCTTCTGCTTCTTCTGATTCACCCTCCTGACTTCACCTTCTCCTTCTTCTTCTTCTACTTCTTCTGATTCACCCTCCTGACTTCACCTTCTCCTTCTCCTTCTTCTACTTCTTCTGCTTCACCCTCCAGACTTCACCTTCTCCTTCTCCTTCTTCTACTTCTTCTGATTCACCCTCCAGACTTCATCTTCTCCTTCTCCTTCTTCTGCTTCTTCTGATTCACCCTCCAGACTTCACCTTCTCCTTCTCCTTCTTCTGCTTCTTCTGATTCACCCTCCAGACTTCACCTTCTCCTTCTCCTTATTCTGCTTCTTCTGATTCACCCTCCAGACTTCACCTTCTCCTTCTCCTTCCTCTGCTTCTTCTGATTCACCCTCCAGACTTCACCTTCTCCTTCTCCTTCTTCTGATTCTTCTGATTCACCCTCCAGACTTCACCTTCTCCTTCTCCTTCTTCTGCTTCTTCTGATTCACCCTCCTGACTTCACCTTCTCCTTCTCCTTCTTCTACTTCTTCTGATTCACCCTCCTGACTTCACCTTCTCCTTCTCCTTCTTCTACTTCTTCTGCTTCACCCTCCAGACTTCACCTTCTCCTTCTCCTTCTTCTACTTCTTCTGATTCACGCTCCAGACTTCACCTTCTCCTTCTCCTTCTTCTGCTTCTTCTGATTCACCCTCCAGACTTCACCTTCTCCTTCTCCTTATTCTGCTTCTTCTGATTCACCCTCTAGACTTCACCTTCTCCTTCTCCTTCTTCTGCTTCTTCTGATTCACACTCCAGACTTCACCTTCTCCTTCTCCTTCTTCTGATTCTTGTGATTCACCCTCCAGACTTCACCTTCTCCTTCTCCTTCTTCTGCTTCTTCTGATTCACCCTCCTGACTTCACCTTCTCCTTCTCCTTCTTCTACTTCTTCTGATTCACCCTCCTGACTTCACCTTCTCCTTCTCCTTTTTCTACTTCTTCTGCTTCACCCTCCAGACTTCACCTTCTCCTTCTCCTTATTCTACTTCTTCTGATTCACCCTCCAGACTTGACCTTCTCCTTCTCCTTCTTCTACTTCTTCTGATTCACCCTCCAGACTTCACCTTCTCCTTCTCCTTCTTCTGCTTCTTCTGCTTCACCGTCCTGACTTCACCTTCTCCTTCTCCTTCTTCTACTTCTTCTGCTTCATCCCCCTGACATCACCTGCTCCTTCTCCTTCTTCTGCTTCTTCTGATTCACCCTCCTAACTTCACCTTCTCCTTCTCCTTCTTCTGCTTCTTCTGATTCACCCTCCTGACTTCACCTTCTCCTTCTCCTTCTTCTGCTTCTTCTGATTCACCCTCCAGACTTCACCTTCTCCTTCTCTTTCTTCTGCTTCTTCTGATTCACCCTCCAGACTTCACCTTCTCCTTCTCCTTCTTCTGATTCTTCTGATTCACCCTCCAGACTTCACCTTCTCCTTCTCCTTCTTCTGCTTCTTCTGATTCACCCTCCTGACTTCACCTTCTCCTTCTCCTTCTTCTACTTCTTCTGATTCACCCTCCAGACTTCACCTTCTCCTTCTCCTTCTTCTACTTCTTCTGCTTCACCCTCCAGACTTCACCTTCTCCTTCTCCTTATTCTACTTCTTCTGATTCACCCTCCAGACTTCACCTTCTCCTTCTCCTTCTTTTGCTTATTCTGCTTCACACTCCAGACTTCACCTTCTCCTTCTCCTTCTTCTGCTTCTTCTGATTCACCCTCCTTACTTCACCTTCTCCTTCTCCTTCTTCTGCTTCTTCTGATTCACCCTCCTGACTTCACCTTCTCCTTCTCCTTATTCTGCTTCTTCTGTTTCACCCTCCAGACTTCACCTTCTCCTTCTCCTTCTTCTGCTTCTTCTGATTCACCCTCCAGACTTCACCTTCTCCTTCTCCTTCTTCTGCTTCTTCTGATTCACCCTCCAGACTTCACCTTCTCCTTCTCCTTCTTCTACTTCTTCTGATTCACCCTCCAGACTTCACCTTCTCCTTCTCCTTCTTCTACTTCTTCTGGTTCACCCTCCAGACTTCACCTTCTCCTTCTCCTACTTCTGCTTCTTCTGATTCACCCTCCAGACTTCACCTTCTCCTTCTCCTTATTCTGCTTCTTCTGATTCACCCTCTAGACTTCACCTTCTCCTTCTCCTTCTTCTGCTTCTTCTGATTCACACTCCAGACTTCACCTTCTCCTTCTCCTTCTTCTACTTCTTCTGATTCACCCTCCAGACTTCACCTTCTCCTTCTCTTTCTTCTGCTTCTTCTGATTCACCCTCCAGACTTCACCTTCTCCTTCTCCTTCTTCTGATTCTTCTGATTCACCCTCCAGACTTCACCTTCTCCTTCTCCTTCTTCTGCTTCTTCTGATTCACCCTCCTGACTTCAACTTCTCCTTCTCCTTCTTCTACTTCTTCTGATTCACCCTCCTGACTTCACCTTCTCTTTCTCCTTCTTCTACTTCTTCTGCTTCACCCTCCAGACTTCACCTTCTCCTTCTCCTTATTCTACTTCTTCTGATTCACCCTCCAGACTTGACCTTCTCCTTCTCCTTCTTCTACTTCTTCTGATTCACCCTCCAGATTTCACCTTCTCCTTCTCCTTCTTCTGCTTCTTCTGCTTCACCGTCCTGACTTCACCTTCTCCTTCTCCTTCTTCTACTTCTTCTGCTTCATCCCCCTGACATCACCTGCTCCTTCTCCTTCTTCTGCTTCTTCTGATTCACCCTCCTAACTTCACCTTCTCCTTCTCCTTCTTCTGCTTCTTCTGATTCACCCTCCTGACTTCACCTTCTCCTTCTCCTTCTTCTGCTTCTTCTGATTCACCCTCCAGATTCACCTTCTCCTTCTCTTTCTTCTGCTTCTTCTGATTCACCCTCCAGACTTCACCTTCTCCTTCTCCTTCTTCTGATTCTTCTGATTCACCCTCCTGACTTCACCTTCTCCTTCTTCTACTTCTTCTGATTCACCCTCCTGACTTCACCTTCTCCTTCTCCTTCTTCTACTTCTTCTGCTTCACCCTCCAGACTTCACCTTCTCCTTCTCCTTATTCTACTTCTTCTGATTCACCCTCCAGACTTCACCTTCTCCTTCTCCTTCTTTTGCTTCTTCTGCTTCACACTCCAGACTTCACCTTCTCCTTCTCCTTCTTCTGCTTCTTCTGATTCACCCTCCTTACTTCACCTTCTCCTTCTCCTTCTTCTGCTTCTTCTGATTCACCCTCCTGACTTCACCTTCTCCTTCTCCTTATTTCGATTCTTCTGTTTCACCCTCCAGACTTCAACTTCTCCTTCTCCTTCTTCTGCTTCTTCGGATTCACCCTCCAGACTTCACCTTCTCCTTCTCCTTCTTCTGCTTCTTCTGATTCACCCTCCAGACTTCACCTTCTCCTTCTCCTTCTTCTACTTCTTCTGATTCACCCTCCAGACTTCACCTTCTCCTTCTCCTTCTTCTGCTTCTTCTGGTTCACCCTCCAGACTTCACCTTCTCCTTCTCCTTCGTCTACTTCTTCTGATTCACCCTCCAGACTACACCTTCTCCTTCTCCTTCTTCTACTTCTTCTGATTCACTCTCCAGACTTCACCTTCTCCTTCTCCTTCTTCTGTTTCTTCTGATTCACCCTCCAGACTTCACCTTCTCCTTCTCCTTCTTCTACTTCTTCTGATTCACCCTCCAGACTTCACCTTCTCCTTCTCCTTCTTCTACTTCTTCTGCTTCTCCCTCCAGACTTCACCTTCTCCTTCTCCTTCTTCTGCTTCTTCTGATTCACCCTCCAGACTTCACCTTCTCCTTCTCTTTCTTCTGCTTCTTCTGATTCACCCTCCAGACTTCACCTCCTCCTTCTCCTTCTTCTACTTCTTCTGATTCACCCTCCAGACTTCACCTTCTCCTTCTCCTTCTTCTACTTCTTCTGCTTCTCCCTCCAGACTTCACCTTCTCCTTCTCCTTCTTCTGCTTCTTCTGATTCACCCTCCAGACTTCACCTTCTCCTTCTCTTTCTTCTGCTTCTTCTGATTCACCCTCCAGACTTCACCTCCTCCTTCTCCTTCTTCTGATTCTTCTGATTCACCCTCCAGACTTCACCTTCTCCTTCTCCTTCTTCTGCTTCTTCTGATTCACCCTCCTGACTTCACCTTCTCCTTCTCCTTCTTCTACTTCTTCTGTTTCACCCTCCTGACTTCACCTTCTCCTTCTCCTTCTTCTACTTCTTCTGCTTCACCCTCCAGACTTCACCTTCTCCTTCTCCTTCTTCTGCTTCTTCTGATTCACCCTCCAGACTTCGCCTTCTCCTTCTCCTTCTTCTGCTTCTTCTGATTCACCCTCCTGACTTCACCTTCTCCTTCTCCTTCTTCTACTTCTTCTGATTCACCCTCCAGACTTCACCTTCTCCTTCTCCTTCTTCTGCTTCTTCTGATTCACCCTCCTTACTTCACCTTCTCCTTCTCCTTCTTCTGCTTCTTCTGATTCACCCTCCTGACTTCACCTTCTCCTTCTCCTTATTCTGCTTCTTCTGTTTCACCCTCCAGACTTCACCTTCTCCTTCTCCTTCTTCTGCTTCTTCTGATTCACCCTCCAGACTTCACCTTCTCCTTCTCCTTCTTCTGCTTCTTCTGATTCACCCTCCAGACTTCACCTTCTCCTTCTCCTTCTTCTACTTCTTCTGATTCACCCTCCAGACTTCACCTTCTCCTTCTCCTTCTTCTACTTCTTCTGCTTCTCCCTCCAGACTTCACCTTCTCCTTCTCCTTCTTCTGCTTCTTCTGATTCACCCTCCAGACTTCACCTTCTCCTTCTTCTGATTCTTCTGATTCACCCTCCAGACTTCACCTTCTCCTTCTCCTTTTCTGCTTCTTATGATTCACCCTCCTGACTTCATCTTCTCCTTCTCCTTCTTCTACTTCTTCTGATTCACCCTCCTGACTTCACCTTCTCCTGCTCCTTCTTCTACTTCTTCTGCTTCACCCTCCAGACTTCACCTTCTCCTTCTCCTTCTTCTACTTCTTCTGATTCACCCTTCAGACTTCACCTTCTCCTTCTCCTTTTTCTGCTTCTTCTGATTCACCCTCCAGACTTCACCTTCTCCTTCTCCTTATTCTGCTTCTTCTGATTCACCCTCCAGACTTCACCTTCTCCTTCTCCTTCTTCTGCTTCTTCTGATTCACCCTCCAGACTTCACCTTCTCCTTCTCCTTCTTCTGCTTCTTCTGATTCACCCTCCAGACTTCACCTTCTCCTTCTCCTTCGTCTTCTTCTTCTGATTCACCCTCCAGACTACACCTTCTCCTTCTCCTTCTTCTACTTCTTCTGATTCACCCTCCAGACTTCACCTTCTCCTTCTCCTTCTTCTGTTTCTTCTGATTCACCGTCCAGACTTCACCTTCTCCTTCTCCTTCTTCTACTACTTCTGATTCACCCTCCAGACTTCACCTTCTCCTTCTCCTTCTTCTACTTCTTCTGATTCACCCTCCAGACTTCATCTTCTCCTTCTCCTTCTTCTGCTTCTTCTGATTCACCCTCCAGACTTCACCTTCTCCTTCTCCTTCTTCTGCTTCTTCTGATTCACCCTCCAGACTTCACCTTCTCCTTCTCCTTCTTCTACTTCTTCTGATTCACCCTCCAGTCTTCACCTTCTCCTTCTCCTTCTTCTGTTTCTTCTGCTTCACCCTCCAGACTTCACCTTCTCCTTCTCTTTCTTCTACTTCTTCTGATTCACCCTCCAGACTTCACCTTCTCCTTCTCTTTCTTCTGCTTCTTCTGATTCACCCTCCAGACTTCACCTCCTCCTTCTCCTTCTTCTGATTCTTCTGATTCACCCTCCAGACTTCACCTTCTCCTTCTCCTTCTTCTGCTTCTTCTGATTCACCCTCCTGACTTCACCTTCTCCTTCTCCTTCTTCTACTTCTTCTGTTTCACCCTCCTGACTTCACCTTCTCCTTCTCCTTCTTCTACTTCTTCTGCTTCACCCTCCAGACTTCACCTTCTCCTTCTCCTTCTTCTACTTCTTCTGATTCACCCTCCAGACTTCACCTTCTCCTACTCCTTCTTTTGCTTCTTCTGCTTCACACTCCAGACTTCACCTTCTCCTTCTCCTTCTTCTGATTCTTCTGATTCACCCTCCAGACTTCACCTTCCCCTTCTCCTTCTTCTGCTTCTTATGATTCACCCTCCTGACTTCATCTTCTCCTTCTCCTTCTTCTACTTCTTCTGATTCACCCTCCTGACTTCACCTTCTCCTGCTCCTTCTTCTACTTCTTCTGCTTCACCCTCCAGACTTCACCTTCTCCTTCTCCTTCTTCTACTTCTTCTGATTCACCCTTCAGACTTCACCTTCTCCTTCTCCTTTTTCTGCTTCTTCTGATTCACCCTCCAGACTTCACCTTCTCCTTCTCCTTATTCTGCTTCTTCTGATTCACCCTCCAGACTTCACCTTCTCCTTCTTCTGCTTCTTCTGATTCACCCTCCAGACTTCACCTTCTCCTTCTCCTTCTTCTGCTTCTTCTGATTCACCCTCCAGACTTCACCTTCTCCTTCTCCTTCGTCTTCTTCTTCTGATTCACCCTCCAGACTACACCTTCTCCTTCTCCTTCTTCTACTTCTTCTGATTCACCCTCCAGACTTCCCCTTCTCCTTCTCCTTCTTCTGTTTCTTCTGATTCACCGTCCAGACTTCACCTTCTCCTTCTCCTTCTTCTACTACTTCTGATTCACCCTCCAGACTTCACCTTCTCCTTCTCCTTCTTCTACTTCTTCTGATTCACCCTCCAGACTTCATCTTCTCCTTCTCCTTCTTCTGCTTCTTCTGATTTACCCTCCAGACTTCACCTTCTCCTACTCCTTCTTCTGCTTCTTCTGATTCACCCTCCAGACTTCACCTTCTCCTTCTCCTTCTTCTACTTCTTCTGATTCACCCTCCAGTCTTCACCTTCTCCTTCTCCTTCTTCTGTTTCTTCTGCTTCACCCTCCAGACTTCACCTTCTCCTTCTCTTTCTTCTGCATCTTCTGATTCACCCTCCAGACTTCACCTTCTACTTCTCCTTCTTCTGATTCTTCTGATTCACCCTCCAGACTTCACCTTCTCCTTCTCCTTCTTCTGCTTCTTCTGATTCACCCTCCTGACTTCACCTTCTCCTACTTCTTCTTCTACTTCTTCCGATACACCCTCCTGACTTCACCTTCTCCTTCTCCTTCTTCTACTTCTTCTGCTTCACCCTCCAGACTTCACCTTCTCCTTCTCCTTCTTCTACTTCTTCTGATTCACCCTCCAGACTTTATCTTCTCCTTCTCCTTCTTCTGCTTCTTCTGATTCACCCTCCAGACTTCACCTTCTCCTTCTCCTTATTCTGCTTCTTCTGATTCACCCTCCAGACTTCACCTTCTCCTTCTCCTTATTCTGCTTCTTCTGATTCACCCTCCAGACTTCACCTTTTCCTTCTCCTTCCTCTGCTTCTTCTGATTCACCCTCCAGACTTCACCTTCTCCTTCTCCTTCTTCTGATTCTTCTGATTCACCCTCCAGACTTCACCTTCTCCTTCTCCTTCTTCTGCTTCTTCTGATTCACCCTCCTGACTTCACCTTCTCCTTCTCCTTCTTCTACTTCTTCTGATTCACCCTCCTGACTTCACCTTCTCCTTCTCCTTCTTCTACTTCTTCTGCTTCACCCCCCAGACTTCACCTTCTCCTTCTCCTACTTCTTCTGATTCACCCTCCAGACTTCACCTTCTCCTTCTCCTTCTTCTGCTTCTTCTGATTCACCCTCCAGACTTCACCTTCTCCTTCTCCTTCTTCTACTTCTTCTGCTTCTCCCTCCAGACTTCACCTTCTCCTTCTCCTTCTTCTACTTCTTCTGATTCACCCTCCAGACTTCACCTTCTCCTTCTCCTTCTTCTGATTCTTCTGATTCACCCTCCAGACTTCACCTTCTCCTTCTCCTTCTTCTGCTTCTTATGATTCACCCTCCTGACTTCATCTTCTCCTTCTCCTTCTTCTACCTCTTCTGATTCACCCTCCTGACTTCACCTTCTCCTGCTCCTTCTTCTACTTCTTCTGCTTCACCCTCCAGACTTCACCTTCTCCTTCTCCTTCTTCTACTTCTTCTGATTCACCCTTCAGACTTCACCTTCTCCTTCTCCTTTTTCTGCTTCTTCTGATTCACCCTCCAGACTTCACCTTCTCCTTCTCCTTATTCTGCTTCTTCTGATTCATCCTCCAGACTTCACCTTCTCCTTCTCCTTCTTCTGCTTCTTCTGATTCACCCTCCAGACTTCACCTTCTCCTTCTCCTTCTTCTGATTCTTCTGATTCACCCTCCAGACTTCACCTTCTCCTTCTCCTTCTTCTGCTTCTTCTGATTCACCCTCCTGACTTCAACTTCTCCTTCTCCTTCTTCTACTTCTTCTGATTCACCCTCCTGACTTCACCTTCTCCTTCTCCTTCTTCTACTTCTTCTGCTTCACCCTCCAGACTTCACCTTCTCCTTCTCCTTATTCTACTTCTTCTGATTCACCCTCCAGACTTGACCTTCTCCTTCTCCTTCTTCTACTTCTTCTGATTCACCCTCCAGATTTCACCTTCTCCTTCTCCTTCTTCTGCTTCTTCTGCTTCACCGTCCTGACTTCACCTTCTCCTTCTCCTTCTTCTACTTCTTCTGCTTCATCCCCCTGACACCACCTGCTCCTTCTCCTTCTTCTGCTTCTTCTGATTCACCCTCCTAACTTCACCTTCTCCTTCTCCTTCTTCTGCTTCTTCTGATTCACCCTCCTGACTTCACCTTCTCCTTCTCCTTCTTCTGCTTCTTCTGATTCACCCTCCAGATTCACCTTCTCCTTCTCTTTCTTCTGCTTCTTCTGATTCACCCTCCAGACTTCACCTTCTCCTTCTCCTTCTTCTGATTCTTCTGATTCACCCTCCTGACTTCACCTTCTCCTTCTTCTACTTCTTCTGATTCACCCTCCTGACTTCACCTTCTCCTTCTCCTTCTTCTACTTCTTCTGCTTCACCCTCCAGACTTCACCTTCTCCTTCTCCTTATACTACTTCTTCTGATTCACCCTCCAGACTTCACCTTCTCCTTCTCCTTCTTTTGCTTCTTCTGCTTCACACTCCAGACTTCACCTTCTCCTTCTCCTTCTTCTGCTTCTTCCGATTCACCCTCCTTACTTCACCTTCTCCTTCTCCTTCTTCTGCTTCTTCTGATTCACCCTCCTGACTTCACCTTCTCCTTCTCCTTATTCCGATTCTTCTGTTTCACCCTCCAGACTTCACCTTCTCCTTCTCCTTCTTCTGCTTCTTCTGATTCACCCTCCAGACTTCACCTTCTCCTTCTCCTTCTTCTGCTTCTTCTGATTCACCCTCCAGACTTCACCTTCTCCTTCTCCTTCTTCTACTTCTTCTGATTCACCCTCCAGACTTCACCTTCTCCTTCTCCTTCTTCTGCTTCTTCTGGTTCACCCTCCAGACTTCACCTTCTCCTTCTCCTTCGTCTACTTCTTCTGATTCACCCTCCAGACTACACCTTCTCCTTCTCCTTCTTCTACTTCTTCTGATTCACTCTCCAGACTACACCTTCTCCTTCTCCTTCTTCTGTTTCTTCTGATTCACCCTCCAGACTTCACCTTCTCCTTCTCCTTCTTCTACTTCTTCTGATTCACCCTCCAGACTTCACCTTCTCCTTCTCCTTCTTCTACTTCTTCTGCTTCTCCCTCCAGACTTCACCTTCTCCTTCTCCTTCTTCTGCTTCTTCTGATTCACCCTCCAGACTTCACCTTCTCCTTCTCTTTCTTCTGCTTCTTCTGATTCACCCTCCAGACTTCACCTCCTCCTTCTCCTTCTTCTACTTCTTCTGATTCACCCTCCAGACTTCACCTTCTCCTTCTCCTTCTACTTCTTCTGCTTCTCCCTCCAGACTTCACCTTCTCCTTCTCCTTCTTCTGCTTCTTCTGATTCACCCTCCAGACTTCACCTTCTCCTTCTCTTTCTTCTGCTTCTTCTGATTCACCCTCCAGACTTCACCTCCTCCTTCTCCTTCTTCTGATTCTTCTGATTCACCCTCCAGACTTCACCTTCTCCTTCTCCTTCTTCTGCTTCTTCTGATTCACCCTCCTGACTTCACCTTCTCCTTCTCCTTCTTCTACTTCTTCTGTTTCACCCTCCTGACTTCACCTTCTCCTTCTCCTTCTTCTACTTCTTCTGCTTCACCCTCCAGACTTCACCTTCTCCTTCTCCTTCTTCTGCTTCTTCTGATTCACCCTCCAGACTTCACCTTCTCCTTCTCCTTCTTCTGCTTCTTCTGATTCACCCTCCTGACTTCACCTTCTCCTTCTCCTTCTTCTACTTCTTCTGATTCACCCTCCAGACTTCACCTTCTCCTACTCCTTCTTTTGCTTCTTCTGCTTCACACTCCAGACTTCACCTTCTCCTTCTCCTTCTTCTACTTCTTCTGATTCACCCTCCAGACTTCACCTTCTCCTTCTCCTTCTTCTACTTCTTCTGCTTCTCCCTCCAGACTTCACCTTCTCCTTCTCCTTCTTCTGCTTCTTCTGATTCACCCTCCAGACTTCACCTTCTCCTTCTCTTTCTTCTGCTTCTTCTGATTCACCCTCCAGACTTCACCTCCTCCTTCTCCTTCTTCTACTTCTTCTGATTCACCCTCCAGACTTCACCTTCTCCTTCTCCTTCTTCTACTTCTTCTGCTTCTCCCTCCAGACTTCACCTTCTCCTTCTCCTTCTTCTGCTTCTTCTGATTCACCCTCCAGACTTCACCTTCTCCTTCTCTTTCTTCTGCTTCTTCTGATTCACCCTCCAGACTTCACCTCCTCCTTCTCCTTCTTCTGATTCTTCTGATTCACCCTCCAGACTTCACCTTCTCCTTCTCCTTCTTCTGCTTCTTCTGATTCACCCTCCTGACTTCACCTTCTCCTTCTCCTTCTTCTACTTCTTCTGTTTCACCCTCCTGACTTCACCTTCTCCTTCTCCTTCTTCTACTTCTTCTGCTTCACCCTCCAGACTTCACCTTCTCCTTCTCCTTCTTCTGCTTCTTCTGATTCACCCTCCAGACTTCACCTTCTCCTTCTCCTTCTTCTGCTTCTTCTGATTCACCCTCCTGACTTCACCTTCTCCTTCTCCTTCTTCTACTTCTTCTGATTCACCCTCCAGACTTCACCTTCTCCTACTCCTTCTTTTGCTTCTTCTGCTTCACACTCCAGACTTCACCTTCTCCTTCTCCTTCTTCTGCTTCTTCTGATTCACCCTCCTTACTTCACCTTCTCCTTCTCCTTCTTCTGCTTCTTCTGATTCACCCTCCTGACTTCACCTTCTCCTTCTCCTTATTCTGCTTCTTCTGTTTCACCCTCCAGACTTCACCTTCTCCTTCTCCTTCTTCTGCTTCTTCTGATTCACCCTCCAGACTTCACCTTCTCCTTCTCCTTCTTCTGCTTCTTCTGATTCACCCTCCAGACTTCACCTTCTCCTTCTCCTTCTTCTACTTCTTCTGATTCACCCTCCAGACTTCACCTTCTCCTTCTCCTTCTTCTACTTCTTCTGCTTCTCCCTCCAGACTTCACCTTCTCCTTCTCCTTCTTCTGCTTCTTATGATTCACCCTCCTGACTTCATCTTCTCCTTCTCCTTCTTCTACTTCTTCTGATTCACCCTCCTGACTTCACCTTCTCCTGCTCCTTCTTCTACTTCTTCTGCTTCACCCTCCAGACTTCACCTTCTCCTTCTCCTTCTTCTACTTCTTCTGATTCACCCTTCAGACTTCACCTTCTCCTTCTCCTTTTTCTGCTTCTTCTGATTCACCCTCCAGACTTCACCTTCTCCTTCTCCTTATTCTGCTTCTTCTGATTCACCCTCCAGACTTCACCTTCTCCTTCTCCTTCTTCTGCTTCTTCTGATTCACCCTCCAGACTTCACCTTCTCCTTCTCCTTCTTCTGCTTCTTCTGATTCACCCTCCAGACTTCACCTTCTCCTTCTCCTTCGTCTTCTTCTTCTGATTCACCCTCCAGACTACACCTTCTCCTTCTCCTTCTTCTGCTTCTTCTGATTCACCCTCCAGACTTCACCTTCTCCTTCTCCTTCTTCTGCTTCTTCTGATTCACCCTCCAGACTTCACCTTCTCCTTCTCCTTCTTCTACTTCTTCTGATTCACCCTCCAGTCTTCACCTTCTCCTTCTCCTTCTTCTGTTTCTTCTGCTTCACCCTCCAGACTTCACCTTCTCCTTCTCTTTCTTCTACTTCTTCTGATTCACCCTCCAGACTTCACCTTCTCCTTCTCTTTCTTCTGCTTCTTCTGATTCACCCTCCAGACTTCACCTCCTCCTTCTCCTTCTTCTGATTCTTCTGATTCACCCTCCAGACTTCACCTTCTCCTTCTCCTTCTTCTGCTTCTTCTGATTCACCCTCCTGACTTCACCTTCTCCTTCTCCTTCTTCTACTTCTTCTGTTTCACCCTCCTGACTTCACCTTCTCCTTCTCCTTCTTCTACTTCTTCTGCTTCACCCTCCAGACTTCACCTTCTCCTTCTCCTTCTTCTACTTCTTCTGATTCACCCTCCAGACTTCACCTTCTCCTACTCCTTCTTTTGCTTCTTCTGCTTCACACTCCAGACTTCACCTTCTCCTTCTCCTTCTTCTGATTCTTCTGATTCACCCTCCAGACTTCACCTTCTCCTTCTCCTTCTTCTGCTTCTTATGATTCACCCTCCTGACTTCATCTTCTCCTTCTCCTTCTTCTACTTCTTCTGATTCACCCTCCTGACTTCACCTTCTCCTGCTCCTTCTTCTACTTCTTCTGCTTCACCCTCCAGACTTCACCTTCTCCTTCTCCTTCTTCTACTTCTTCTGATTCACCCTTCAGACTTCACCTTCTCCTTCTCCTTTTTCTGCTTCTTCTGATTCACCCTCCAGACTTCACCTTCTCCTTCTCCTTATTCTGCTTCTTCTGATTCACCCTCCAGACTTCACCTTCTCCTTCTTCTGCTTCTTCTGATTCACCCTCCAGACTTCACCTTCTCCTTCTCCTTCTTCTGCTTCTTCTGATTCACCCTCCAGACTTCACCTTCTCCTTCTCCTTCGTCTTCTTCTTCTGATTCACCCTCCAGACTACACCTTCTCCTTCTCCTTCTTCTACTTCTTCTGATTCACCCTCCAGACTTCCCCTTCTCCTTCTCCTTCTTCTGTTTCTTCTGATTCACCGTCCAGACTTCACCTTCTCCTTCTCCTTCTTCTACTACTTCTGATTCACCCTCCAGACTTCACCTTCTCCTTCTCCTTCTTCTACTTCTTCTGATTCACCCTCCAGACTTCATCTTCTCCTTCTCCTTCTTCTGCTTCTTCTGATTTACCCTCCAGACTTCACCTTCTCCTACTCCTTCTTCTGCTTCTTCTGATTCACCCTCCAGACTTCAACTTCTCCTTCTCCTTCTTCTACTTCTTCTGATTCACCCTCCAGTCTTCACCTTCTCCTTCTCCTTCTTCTGTTTCTTCTGCTTCACCCTCCAGACTTCACCTTCTCCTTCTCTTTCTTCTGCATCTTCTGATTCACCCTCCAGACTTCACCTTCTACTTCTCCTTCTTCTGATTCTTCTGATTCACCCTCCAGACTTCACCTTCTCCTTCTCCTTCTTCTGCTTCTTCTGATTCACCCTCCTGACTTCACCTTCTCCTACTTCTTCTTCTACTTCTTCCGATACACCCTCCTGACTTCACCTTCTCCTTCTCCTTCTTCTACTTCTTCTGCTTCACCCTCCAGACTTCACCTTCTCCTTCTCCTTCTTCTACTTCTTCTGATTCACCCTCCAGACTTTATCTTCTCCTTCTCCTTCTTCTGCTTCTTCTGATTCACCCTCCAGACTTCACCTTCTCCTTCTCCTTATTCTGCTTCTTCTGATTCACCCTCCAGACTTCACCTTCTCCTTCTCCTTATTCTGCTTCTTCTGATTCACCCTCCAGACTTCACCTTCTCCTTCTCCTTCCTCTGCTTCTTCTGATTCACCCTCCAGACTTCACCTTCTCCTTCTCCTTCTTCTGATTCTTCTGATTCACCCTCCAGACTTCACCTTCTCCTTCTCCTTCTTCTGCTTCTTCTGATTCACCCTCCTGACTTCACCTTCTCCTTCTCCTTCTTCTACTTCTTCTGATTCACCCTCCTGACTTCACCTTCTCCTTCTCCTTCTTCTACTTCTTCTGCTTCACCCCCCAGACTTCACCTTCTCCTTCTCCTTCTTCTACTTCTTCTGATTCACCCTCCAGACTTCACCTTCTCCTTCTCCTTCTTCTGCTTCTTCTGATTCACCCTCCAGACTTCACCTTCTCCTTCTCCTTCTTCTACTTCTTCTGCTTCTCCCTCCAGACTTCACCTTCTCCTTCTCCTTCTTCTGCTTCTTCTGATTCACGCTCCATACTTCACCTTCTCCTTCTCCTTCTTCTGATTCTTCTGATTCACCCTCCAGACTTCACCTTCTCCTTCTCCTTCTTCTGCTTCTTATGATTCACCCTCCTGACTCCATCTTCTCCTTCTCCTTCTTCTACCTCTTCTGATTCACCCTCCTGACTTCACCTTCTCCTGCTCCTTCTTCTACTTCTTCTGCTTCACCCTCCAGACTTCACCTTCTCCTTCTCCTTCTTCTACTTCTTCTGATTCACCCTTCAGACTTCACCTTCTCCTTCTCCTTTTTCTGCTTCTTCTGATTCACCCTCCAGACTTCACCTTCTCCTTCTCCTTATTCTGCTTCTTCTGATTCATCCTCCAGACTTCACCTTCTCCTTCTCCTTCTTCTGCTTCTTCTGATTCACCCTCCAGACTTCACCTTCTCCTTCTCCTTCTTCTGCTTCTTCTGATTCACCCTCCAGACTTCACCTTCTCCTTCTCCTTCGTCTTCTTCTTCTGATTCACCCTCCAGACTACACCTTCTCCTTCTCCTTCTTCTACTTCTTCTGATTCACCCTCCAGACTTCACCTTCTCCTTCTCCTTCTTCTGTTTCTTCTGATTCACCGTCCAGACTTCACCTTCTCCTTCTCCTTCTTCTACTACTTCTGATTCACCCTCCAGACTTCACCTTCTCCTTCTCCTTCTTCTACTTCTTCTGATTCACCCTCCAGACTTCATCTTCTCCTTCTCCTTCTTCTGCTTCTTCTGATTCACCCTCCAGACTTCACCTTCTCCTTCTCCTTCTTCTGCTTCTTCTGATTCACCCTCCAGACTTCACCTTCTCCTTCTCCTTCTTCTACTTCTTCTGATTCACCCTCCAGTCTTCACCTTCTCCTTCTCCTTCTTCTGTTTCTTCTGCTTCACCCTCCAGACTTCACCTTCTCCTTCTCTTTCTTCTGCATCTTCTGATTCACCCTCCAGACTTCACCTTCTACTTCTCCTTCTTCTGATTCTTCTGATTCACCCTCCAGACTTCACCTTCTCCTTCTCCTTCTTCTGCTTCTTCTGATTCACCCTCCTGACTTCACCTTCTCCTACTTCTTCTTCTACTTCTTCCGATACACCCTCCTGACTTCAC
The DNA here is from genome assembly GCF_052327205.1 of Somniosus microcephalus. Taxonomy (NCBI): domain Eukaryota; kingdom Metazoa; phylum Chordata; class Chondrichthyes; order Squaliformes; family Somniosidae; genus Somniosus; species Somniosus microcephalus. The sequence goes on from NW_028225591.1 coordinate 112,590, forward strand.
CTTCTCCTTCTCCTTCTTCTACTTTTTCTGCTTCACCCTCCAGACTTCACCTTCTCCTTCTCCTTCTTCTACTTCGTCTGATTCACCCTCCAGACTTTATCTTCTCCTTCTCCTACTTCTTCTTCTACTTCTTCCGATACACCCTCCTGACTTCACCTTCTCCTTCTCCTTCTTCTACTTCTTCTGCTTCACCCTCCAGACTTCACCTTCTCCTTCTCCTTCTTCTACTTCGTCTGATTCACCCTCCAGACTTCACCTTCTCCTTCTCTTTCTTCTGCATCTTCTGATTCACCCTCCAGACTTCACCTTCTCCTTCTCCTTCTTCTGATTCTTCTGATTCACCCTCCAGACTTCACCTTCTCCTTCTCCTTCTTCTGCTTCTTATGATTCACCCTCCTGACTTCATCTTCTCCTTCTCCTTCTTCTACTTCTTCTGATTCACCCTCCTGACTTCACCTTCTCCTGCTCCTTCTTCTACTTCTTCTGCTTCACCCTCCAGACTTCACCTTCTCCTTCTCCTTCTTCTACTTCTTCTGATTCACCCTTCAGACTTCACCTTCTCCTTCTCCTTTTTCTGCTTCTTCTGATTCACCCTCCAGACTTCACCTTCTCCTTCTCCTTATTCTGCTTCTTCTGATTCACCCTCCAGACTTCACCTTCTCCTTCTTCTGCTTCTTCTGATTCACCCTCCAGACTTCACCTTCTCCTTCTCCTTCTTCTGCTTCTTCTGATTCACCCTCCAGACTTCACCTTCTCCTTCTCCTTCGTCTTCTTCTTCTGATTCACCCTCCAGACTACACCTTCTCCTTCTCCTTCTTCTACTTCTTCTGATTCACCCTCCAGACTTCCCCTTCTCCTTCTCCTTCTTCTGTTTCTTCTGATTCACCGTCCAGACTTCACCTTCTCCTTCTCCTTCTTCTACTACTTCTGATTCACCCTCCAGACTTCACCTTCTCCTTCTCCTTCTTCTACTTCTTCTGATTCACCCTCCAGACTTCATCTTCTCCTTCTCCTTCTTCTGCTTCTTCTGATTTACCCTCCAGACTTCACCTTCTCCTACTCCTTCTTCTGCTTCTTCTGATTCACCCTCCAGACTTCAACTTCTCCTTCTCCTTCTTCTACTTCTTCTGATTCACCCTCCAGTCTTCACCTTCTCCTTCTCCTTCTTCTGTTTCTTCTGCTTCACCCTCCAGACTTCACCTTCTCCTTCTCTTTCTTCTGCATCTTCTGATTCACCCTCCAGACTTCACCTTCTACTTCTCCTTCTTCTGATTCTTCTGATTCACCCTCCAGACTTCACCTTCTCCTTCTCCTTCTTCTGCTTCTTCTGATTCACCCTCCTGACTTCACCTTCTCCTACTTCTTCTTCTACTTCTTCCGATACACCCTCCTGACTTCACCTTCTCCTTCTCCTTCTTCTACTTCTTCTGCTTCACCCTCCAGACTTCACCTTCTCCTTCTCCTTCTTCTACTTCTTCTGATTCACCCTCCAGACTTTATCTTCTCCTTCTCCTTCTTCTGCTTCTTCTGATTCACCCTCCAGACTTCACCTTCTCCTTCTCCTTATTCTGCTTCTTCTGATTCACCCTCCAGACTTCACCTTCTCCTTCTCCTTATTCTGCTTCTTCTGATTCACCCTCCAGACTTCACCTTCTCCTTCTCCTTCCTCTGCTTCTTCTGATTCACCCTCCAGACTTCACCTTCTCCTTCTCCTTCTTCTGATTCTTCTGATTCACCCTCCAGACTTCACCTTCTCCTTCTCCTTCTTCTGCTTCTTCTGATTCACCCTCCTGACTTCACCTTCTCCTTCTCCTTCTTCTACTTCTTCTGATTCACCCTCCTGACTTCACCTTCTCCTTCTCCTTCTTCTACTTCTTCTGCTTCACCCCCCAGACTTCACCTTCTCCTTCTCCTTCTTCTACTTCTTCTGATTCACCCTCCAGACTTCACCTTCTCCTTCTCCTTCTTCTGCTTCTTCTGATTCACCCTCCAGACTTCACCTTCTCCTTCTCCTTCTTCTACTTCTTCTGCTTCTCCCTCCAGACTTCACCTTCTCCTTCTCCTTCTTCTGCTTCTTCTGATTCACGCTCCATACTTCACCTTCTCCTTCTCCTTCTTCTGATTCTTCTGATTCACCCTCCAGACTTCACCTTCTCCTTCTCCTTCTTCTGCTTCTTATGATTCACCCTCCTGACTCCATCTTCTCCTTCTCCTTCTTCTACCTCTTCTGATTCACCCTCCTGACTTCACCTTCTCCTGCTCCTTCTTCTACTTCTTCTGCTTCACCCTCCAGACTTCACCTTCTCCTTCTCCTTCTTCTACTTCTTCTGATTCACCCTTCAGACTTCACCTTCTCCTTCTCCTTTTTCTGCTTCTTCTGATTCACCCTCCAGACTTCACCTTCTCCTTCTCCTTATTCTGCTTCTTCTGATTCATCCTCCAGACTTCACCTTCTCCTTCTCCTTCTTCTGCTTCTTCTGATTCACCCTCCAGACTTCACCTTCTCCTTCTCCTTCTTCTGCTTCTTCTGATTCACCCTCCAGACTTCACCTTCTCCTTCTCCTTCGTCTTCTTCTTCTGATTCACCCTCCAGACTACACCTTCTCCTTCTCCTTCTTCTACTTCTTCTGATTCACCCTCCAGACTTCACCTTCTCCTTCTCCTTCTTCTGTTTCTTCTGATTCACCGTCCAGACTTCACCTTCTCCTTCTCCTTCTTCTACTACTTCTGATTCACCCTCCAGACTTCACCTTCTCCTTCTCCTTCTTCTACTTCTTCTGATTCACCCTCCAGACTTCATCTTCTCCTTCTCCTTCTTCTGCTTCTTCTGATTCACCCTCCAGACTTCACCTTCTCCTTCTCCTTCTTCTGCTTCTTCTGATTCACCCTCCAGACTTCACCTTCTCCTTCTCCTTCTTCTACTTCTTCTGATTCACCCTCCAGTCTTCACCTTCTCCTTCTCCTTCTTCTGTTTCTTCTGCTTCACCCTCCAGACTTCACCTTCTCCTTCTCTTTCTTCTGCATCTTCTGATTCACCCTCCAGACTTCACCTTCTACTTCTCCTTCTTCTGATTCTTCTGATTCACCCTCCAGACTTCACCTTCTCCTTCTCCTTCTTCTGCTTCTTCTGATTCACCCTCCTGACTTCACCTTCTCCTACTTCTTCTTCTACTTCTTCCGATACACCCTCCTGACTTCACCTTCTCCTTCTCCTTCTTCTACTTCTTCTGCTTCACCCTCCAGACTTCACCTTCTCCTTCTCCTTCTTCTACTTCGTCTGATTCACCCTCCAGACTTTATCTTCTCCTTCTCCTTCTTCTGCTTCTTCTGATTCACCCTCCAGACTTCACCTTCTCCTTCTCCTTATTCTGCTTCTTCTGATTCACCCTCCAGACTTCACCTTCTCCTTCTCCTTATTCTGCTTCTTCTGATTCACCCTCCAGACTTCACCTTCTCCTTCTCCTTCCTCTGCTTCTTCTGATTCACCCTCCAGACTTCACCTTCTCCTTCTCCTTCTTCTGATTCTTCTGATTCACCCTCCAGACTTCACCTTCTCCTTCTCCTTCTTCTGCTTCTTCTGATTCACCCTCCTGACTTCACCTTCTCATTCTCCTTCTTCTACTTCTTCTGATTCACCCTCCTGACTTCACCTTCTCCTTCTCCTTCTTCTACTTCTTCTGCTTCACCCCCCAGACTTCACCTTCTCCTTCTCCTTCTTCTACTTCTTCTGATTCACCCTCCAGACTTCACCTTCTCCTTCTCCTTCTTCTGCTTCTTCTGATTCACCCTCCAGACTTCACCTTCTCCTTCTCCTTCTTCTACTTCTTCTGCTTCTCCCTCCAGACTTCACCTTCTCCTTCTCCTTCTTCTGCTTCTTCTGATTCACCCTCCAGACTTCACCTTCTCCTTCTCCTTCTTCTGCTTCTTATGATTCACCCTCCTGACTTCATCTTCTCCTTCTCCTTCTTCTACTTCTTCTGATTCACCCTCCTGACTTCACCTTCTCCTGCTCCTTCTTCTACTTCTTCTGCTTCACCCTCCAGACTTCACCTTCTCCTTCTCCTTCTTCTACTTCTTCTGATTCACCCTTCAGACTTCACCTTCTCCTTCTCCTTTTTCTGCTTCTTCTGATTCACCCTCCAGACTTCACCTTCTCCTTCTCCTTATTCTGCTTCTTCTGATTCACCCTCCAGACTTCACCTTCTCCTTCTCCTTCTTCTGCTTCTTCTGATTCACCCTCCAGACTTCACCTTCTCCTTCTCCTTCTTCTGCTTCTTCTGATTCACCCTCCAGACTTCACCTTCTCCTTCTCCTTCGTCTTCTTCTTCTGAATCACCCTCCAGACTACACCTTCTCCTTCTCCTTCTTCTACTTCTTCTGATTCACCCTCCAGACTTCACCTTCTCCTTCTCCTTCTTCTGTTTCTTCTGATTCACCGTCCAGACTTCACCCTCTCCTTCTCCTTCTTCTACTACTTCTGATTCACCCTCCAGACTTCACCTTCTCCTTCTCCTTCTTCTACTTCTTCTGATTCACCCTCCAGACTTCATCTTCTCCTTCTCCTTCTTCTGCTTCTTCTGATTCACCCTCCAGACTTCACCTTCTCCTTCTCCTTCTTCTGCTTCTTCTGATTCACCCTCCAGACTTCACCTTCTCCTTCTCCTTCTTCTACTTCTTCTGATTCACCCTCCAGTCTTCACCTTCTCCTTCTCCTTCTTCTGTTTCTTCTGCTTCACCCTCCAGACTTCACCTTCTCCTTCTCTTTCTTCTACTTCTTCTGATTCACCCTCCAGACTTCACCTTCTCCTTCTCTTTCTTCTGCTTCTTCTGATTCACCCTCCAGACTTCACCTCCTCCTTCTCCTTCTTCTGATTCTTCTGATTCACCCTCCAGACTTCACCTTCTCCTTCTCCTTCTCCTGCTTCTTCTGATTCACCCTCCTGACTTCACCTTCTCCTTCTCCTTCTTCTACTTCTTCTGTTTCACCCTCCTGACTTCACCTTCTCCTTCTCCTTCTTCTACTTCTTCTGCTTCACCCTCCAGACTTCACCTTCTCCTTCTCCTTCTTCTACTTCTTCTGATTCACCCTCCAGACTTCACCTTCTCCTACTCCTTCTTTTGCTTCTTCTGCTTCACACTCCAGACTTCACCTTCTCCTTCTCCTTCTTCTGATTCTTCTGATTCACCCTCCAGACTTCACCTTCTCCTTCTCCTTCTTCTGCTTCTTATGATTCACCCTCCTGACTTCATCTTCTCCTTCTCCTTCTTCTACTTCTTCTGATTCACCCTCCTGACTTCACCTTCTCCTGCTCCTTCTTCTACTTCTTCTGCTTCACCCTCCAGACTTCACCTTCTCCTTCTCCTTCTTCTACTTCTTCTGATTCACCCTTCAGACTTCACCTTCTCCTTCTCCTTTTTCTGCTTCTTCTGATTCACCCTCCAGACTTCACCTTCTCCTTCTCCTTATTCTGCTTCTTCTGATTCACCCTCCAGACTTCACCTTCTCCTTCTTCTGCTTCTTCTGATTCACCCTCCAGACTTCACCTTCTCCTTCTCCTTCTTCTGCTTCTTCTGATTCACCCTCCAGACTTCACCTTCTCCTTCTCCTTCGTCTTCTTCTTCTGATTCACCCTCCAGACTACACCTTCTCCTTCTCCTTCTTCTACTTCTTCTGATTCACCCTCCAGACTTCCCCTTCTCCTTCTCCTTCTTCTGTTTCTTCTGATTCACCGTCCAGACTTCACCTTCTCCTTCTCCTTCTTCTACTACTTCTGATTCACCCTCCAGACTTCACCTTCTCCTTCTCCTTCTTCTACTTCTTCTGATTCACCCTCCAGACTTCATCTTCTCCTTCTCCTTCTTCTGCTTCTTCTGATTTACCCTCCAGACTTCACCTTCTCCTACTCCTTCTTCTGCTTCTTCTGATTCACCCTCCAGACTTCACCTTCTCCTTCTCCTTCTTCTACTTCTTCTGATTCACCCTCCAGTCTTCACCTTCTCCTTCTCCTTCTTCTGTTTCTTCTGCTTCACCCTCCAGACTTCACCTTCTCCTTCTCTTTCTTCTGCATCTTCTGATTCACCCTCCAGACTTCACCTTCTACTTCTCCTTCTTCTGATTCTTCTGATTCACCCTCCAGACTTCACCTTCTCCTTCTCCTTCTTCTGCTTCTTCTGATTCACCCTCCTGACTTCACCTTCTCCTACTTCTTCTTCTACTTCTTCCGATACACCCTCCTGACTTCACCTTCTCCTTCTCCTTCTTCTACTTCTTCTGCTTCACCCTCCAGACTTCACCTTCTCCTTCTCCTTCTTCTACTTCTTCTGATTCACCCTCCAGACTTTATCTTCTCCTTCTCCTTCTTCTGCTTCTTCTGATTCACCCTCCAGACTTCACCTTCTCCTTCTCCTTATTCTGCTTCTTCTGATTCACCCTCCAGACTTCACCTTCTCCTTCTCCTTATTCTGCTTCTTCTGATTCACCCTCCAGACTTCACCTTCTCCTTCTCCTTCCTCTGCTTCTTCTGATTCACCCTCCAGACTTCACCTTCTCCTTCTCCTTCTTCTGATTCTTCTGATTCACCCTCCAGACTTCACCTTCTCCTTCTCCTTCTTCTGCTTCTTCTGATTCACCCTCCTGACTTCACCTTCTCCTTCTCCTTCTTCTACTTCTTCTGATTCACCCTCCTGACTTCACCTTCTCCTTCTCCTTCTTCTACTTCTTCTGCTTCACCCCCCAGACTTCACCTTCTCCTTCTCCTTCTTCTACTTCTTCTGATTCACCCTCCAGACTTCACCTTCTCCTTCTCCTTCTTCTGCTTCTTCTGATTCACCCTCCAGACTTCACCTTCTCCTTCTCCTTCTTCTACTTCTTCTGCTTCTCCCTCCAGACTTCACCTTCTCCTTCTCCTTCTTCTGCTTCTTCTGATTCACCCTCCAGACTTCACCTTCTCCTTCTCCTTCTTCTGATTCTTCTGATTCACCCTCCAGACTTCACCTTCTCCTTCTCCTTCTTCTGCTTCTTATGATTCACCCTCCTGACTTCATCTTCTCCTTCTCCTTCTTCTACTTCTTCTGATTCACCCTCCTGACTTCACCTTCTCCTGCTCCTTCTTCTACTTCTTCTGCTTCACCCTCCAGACTTCACCTTCTCCTTCTCCTTCTTCTACTTCTTCTGATTCACCCTTCAGACTTCACCTTCTCCTTCTCCTTTTTCTGCTTCTTCTGATTCACCCTCCAGACTTCACCTTCTCCTTCTCCTTATTCTGCTTCTTCTGATTCACCCTCCAGACTTCACCTTCTCCTTCTCCTTCTTCTGCTTCTTCTGATTCACCCTCCAGACTTCACCTTCTCCTTCTCCTTCTTCTGCTTCTTCTGATTCACCCTCCAGACTTCACCTTCTCCTTCTCCTTCGTCTTCTTCTTCTGATTCACCCTCCAGACTACACCTTCTCCTTCTCCTTCTTCTACTTCTTCTGATTCACCCTCCAGACTTCACCTTCTCCTTCTCCTTCTTCTGTTTCTTCTGATTCACCGTCCAGACTTCACCTTCTCCTTCTCCTTCTTCTACTACTTCTGATTCACCCTCCAGACTTCACCTTCTCCTTCTCCTTCTTCTACTTCTTCTGATTCACCCTCCAGACTTCATCTTCTCCTTCTCCTTCTTCTGCTTCTTCTGATTCACCCTCCAGACTTCACCTTCTCCTTCTCCTTCTTCTGCTTCTTCTGATTCACCCTCCAGACTTCACCTTCTCCTTCTCCTTCTTCTACTTCTTCTGATTCACCCTCCAGTCTTCACCTTCTCCTTCTCCTTCTTCTGTTTCTTCTGCTTCACCCTCCAGACTTCACCTTCTCCTTCTCTTTCTTCTACTTCTTCTGATTCACCCTCCAGACTTCACCTTCTCCTTCTCTTTCTTCTGCTTCTTCTGATTCACCCTCCAGACTTCACCTCCTCCTTCTCCTTCTTCTGATTCTTCTGATTCACCCTCCAGACTTCACCTTCTCCTTCTCCTTCTTCTGCTTCTTCTGATTCACCCTCCTGACTTCACCTTCTCCTTCTCCTTCTTCTACTTCTTCTGTTTCACCCTCCTGACTTCACCTTCTCCTTCTCCTTCTTCTACTTCTTCTGCTTCACCCTCCAGACTTCACCTTCTCCTTCTCCTTCTTCTACTTCTTCTGATTCACCCTCCAGACTTCACCTTCTCCTACTCCTTCTTTTGCTTCTTCTGCTTCACACTCCAGACTTCACCTTCTCCTTCTCCTTCTTCTGATTCTTCTGATTCACCCTCCAGACTTCACCTTCTCCTTCTCCTTCTTCTGCTTCTTATGATTCACCCTCCTGACTTCATCTTCTCCTTCTCCTTCTTCTACTTCTTCTGATTCACCCTCCTGACTTCACCTTCTCCTGCTCCTTCTTCTACTTCTTCTGCTTCACCCTCCAGACTTCACCTTCTCCTTCTCCTTCTTCTACTTCTTCTGATTCACCCTTCAGACTTCACCTTCTCCTTCTCCTTTTTCTGCTTCTTCTGATTCACCCTCCAGACTTCACCTTCTCCTTCTCCTTATTCTGCTTCTTCTGATTCACCCTCCAGACTTCACCTTCTCCTTCTTCTGCTTCTTCTGATTCACCCTCCAGACTTCACCTTCTCCTTCTCCTTCTTCTGCTTCTTCTGATTCACCCTCCAGACTTCACCTTCTCCTTCTCCTTCGTCTTCTTCTTCTGATTCACCCTCCAGACTACACCTTCTCCTTCTCCTTCTTCTACTTCTTCTGATTCACCCTCCAGACTTCCCCTTCTCCTTCTCCTTCTTCTGTTTCTTCTGATTCACCGTCCAGACTTCACCTTCTCCTTCTCCTTCTTCTACTACTTCTGATTCACCCTCCAGACTTCACCTTCTCCTTCTCCTTCTTCTACTTCTTCTGATTCACCCTCCAGACTTCATCTTCTCCTTCTCCTTCTTCTGCTTCTTCTGATTTACCCTCCAGACTTCACCTTCTCCTACTCCTTCTTCTGCTTCTTCTGATTCACCCTCCAGACTTCACCTTCTCCTTCTCCTTCTTCTACTTCTTCTGATTCACCCTCCAGTCTTCACCTTCTCCTTCTCCTTCTTCTGTTTCTTCTGCTTCACCCTCCAGACTTCACCTTCTCCTTCTCTTTCTTCTGCATCTTCTGATTCACCCTCCAGACTTCACCTTCTACTTCTCCTTCTTCTGATTCTTCTGATTCACCCTCCAGACTTCACCTTCTCCTTCTCCTTCTTCTGCTTCTTCTGATTCACCCTCCTGACTTCACCTTCTCCTACTTCTTCTTCTACTTCTTCCGATACACCCTCCTGACTTCACCTTCTCCTTCTCCTTCTTCTACTTCTTCTGCTTCACCCTCCAGACTTCACCTTCTCCTTCTCCTTCTTCTACTTCTTCTGATTCACCCTCCAGACTTTATCTTCTCCTTCTCCTTCTTCTGCTTCTTCTGATTCACCCTCCAGACTTCACCTTCTCCTTCTCCTTATTCTGCTTCTTCTGATTCACCCTCCAGACTTCACCTTCTCCTTCTCCTTATTCTGCTTCTTCTGATTCACCCTCCAGACTTCACCTTCTCCTTCTCCTTCCTCTGCTTCTTCTGATTCACCCTCCAGACTTCACCTTCTCCTTCTCCTTCTTCTGATTCTTCTGATTCACCCTCCAGACTTCACCTTCTCCTTCTCCTTCTTCTGCTTCTTCTGATTCACCCTCCTGACTTCACCTTCTCCTTCTCCTTCTTCTACTTCTTCTGATTCACCCTCCTGACTTCACCTTCTCCTTCTCCTTCTTCTACTTCTTCTGCTTCACCCCCCAGACTTCACCTTCTCCTTCTCCTTCTTCTACTTCTTCTGATTCACCCTCCAGACTTCACCTTCTCCTTCTCCTTCTTCTGCTTCTTCTGATTCACCCTCCAGACTTCACCTTCTCCTTCTCCTTCTTCTACTTCTTCTGCTTCTCCCTCCAGACTTCACCTTCTCCTTCTCCTTCTTCTGCTTCTTCTGATTCACCCTCCAGACTTCACCTTCTCCTTCTCCTTCTTCTGATTCTTCTGATTCACCCTCCAGACTTCACCTTCTCCTTCTCCTTCTTCTGCTTCTTATGATTCACCCTCCTGACTTCATCTTCTCCTTCTCCTTCTTCTACCTCTTCTGATTCACCCTCCTGACTTCACCTTCTCCTGCTCCTTCTTCTACTTCTTCTGCTTCACCCTCCAGACTTCACCTTCTCCTTCTCCTTCTTCTACTTCTTCTGATTCACCCTTCAGACTTCACCTTCTCCTTCTCCTTTTTCTGCTTCTTCTGATTCACCCTCCAGACTTCACCTTCTCCTTCTCCTTATTCTGCTTCTTCTGATTCATCCTCCAGACTTCACCTTCTCCTTCTCCTTCTTCTGATTCACCCTCCAGACTTCACCTTCTCCTTCTCCTTCTTCTGCTTCTTCTGATTCACCCTCCAGACTTCACCTTCTCCTTCTCCTTCGTCTTCTTCTTCTGATTCACCCTCCAGACTACACCTTCTCCTTCTCCTTCTTCTACTTCTTCTGATTCACCCTCCAGACTTCACCTTCTCCTTCTCCTTCTTCTGTTTCTTCTGATTCACCGTCCAGACTTCACCTTCTCCTTCTCCTTCTTCTACTACTTCTGATTCACCCTCCAGACTTCACCTTCTCCTTCTCCTTCTTCTACTTCTTCTGATTCACCCTCCAGACTTCATCTTCTCCTTCTCCTTCTTCTGCTTCTTCTGATTCACCCTCCAGACTTCACCTTCTCCTTCTCCTTCTTCTGCTTCTTCTGATTCACCCTCCAGACTTCACCTTCTCCTTCTCCTTCTTCTACTTCTTCTGATTCACCCTCCAGTCTTCACCTTCTCCTTCTCCTTCTTCTGTTTCTTCTGCTTCACCCTCCAGACTTCACCTTCTCCTTCTCTTTCTTCTGCATCTTCTGATTCACCCTCCAGACTTCACCTTCTACTTCTCCTTCTTCTGATTCTTCTGATTCACCCTCCAGACTTCACCTTCTCCTTCTCCTTCTTCTGCTTCTTCTGATTCACCCTCCTGACTTCACCTTCTCCTACTTCTTCTTCTACTTCTTCCGATACACCCTCCTGACTTCACCTTCTCCTTCTCCTTCTTCTACTTCTTCTGCTTCACCCTCCAGACTTCACCTTCTCCTTCTTCTACTTCTTCTGATTCACCCTCCAGACTTTATCTTCTCCTTCTCCTTCTTCTGCTTCTTCTGATTCACCCTCCAGACTTCACCTTCTCCTTCTCCTTATTCTGCTTCTTCTGATTCACCCTCCAGACTTCACCTTCTCCTTCTCCTTATTCTGCTTCTTCTGATTCACCCTCCAGACTTCACCTTCTCCTTCTCCTTCCTCTGCTTCTTCTGATTCACCCTCCAGACTTCACCTTCTCCTTCTCCTTCTTCTGATTCTTCTGATTCACCCTCCAGACTTCACCTTCTCCTTCTCCTTCTTCTGCTTCTTCTGATTCACCCTCCTGACTTCACCTTCTCCTTCTCCTTCTTCTACTTCTTCTGATTCACCCTCCTGACTTCACCTTCTCCTTCTCCTTCTTCTACTTCTTCTGCTTCACCCCCCAGACTTCACCTTCTCCTTCTCCTTCTTCTACTTCTTCTGATTCACCCTCCAGACTTCACCTTCTCCTTCTCCTTCTTCTGCTTCTTCTGATTCACCCTCCAGACTTCACCTTCTCCTTCTCCTTCTTGTGCTTCTTCTGATTCACCCTCCTGACTTCACCTTCTCCTTCTCCTTCTTCTACTTCTTCTGATTCACCCTCCTGACTTCACATTCTCCTTCTCCTTCTTCTGCTACTTCTGCTTCACCGTCCTGACTTCACCTTCTCCTTCTCCTTCTTCTACTTCTTCTGCTTCATCCCGCTGACATCACCTGCTCCTTCTCCTTCTTCTGCTTCTTCTGATTCACCCTCCTAACTTCACCTTCTCCTTCTCCTTCTTCTGCTTCTTCTGATTCACCCTCCTGACTTCACCTTCTCCTTCTCCTTCTTCTGCTTCTTCCGATTCACCCTCCAGACTTCACCTTCTCCTTCTCCTTCTTCGGCTTCTTCTGATTCACCCTCCAGACTTGACCTTCTCCTTCTCCTTCTTCTGATTCTTCTGATTCACCCTCCAGACTTCACCTTCTCCTTCTCCTTCTTCTGCTTCTTCTGATTCACCCTCCTGACTTCACCTTCTCCTTCTCCTTCTTCTACTTCTTCTGATTCACCCTCCTGACTTCACCTTCTCCTTCTCCTTCTTCTACTTCTTCTGCTTCACCCTCCAGACTTCACCTTCTCCTTCTCCTTCTTCTGCTTCTTCTGATTCACCCTCCAGACTTCTCCTTCTCCTTCTCCTTCTTCTGCTTCTTCTGATTCACCCTCCAGACTTCACCTTCTCCTTCTCCTTCTTCTACTTCTTCTGATTCACCCTCCAGACTTCACCTTCTCCTTCTCCTTCTTCTACTTCTTCTGATTCACCCTCCAGTCTTCACCTTCTCCTTCTCCTTCTTCTGTTTCTTCTGCTTCACCCTCCAGACTTCACCTTCTCCTTCTCTTTCTTCTGCTTCTTCTGATTCACCCTCCAGACTTCACCTTCTACTTCTCCTTCTTCTGATTCTTCTGATTCACCCTCCAGACTTCACCTTCTCCTTCTCCTTCTTCTGCTTCTTCTGATTCACCCTCCTGACTTCACCTTCTCCTTCTTCTTCTTCTACTTCTTCTGATTCACCATCCTGACTTCACCTTCTCCTTCTCCTTCTTCTGCTTCACCCTCCAGACTTCACCTTCTCCTTCTCCTTCTTCTACTTCTTCTGATTCACCCTCCAGACTTCATCTTCTCCTTCTCCTTCTTCTGCTTCTTCTGATTCACCCTCCAGACTTCACCTTCTCCTTCTCCTTATTCTGCTTCTTCTGATTCACCCTCCAGACTTCACCTTCTCCTTCTCCTTATTCTGCTTCTTCTGATTCACCCTCCAGACTTCACCTTCTCATTCTCCTTCCTCTGCTTCTTCTGATTCACCCTATAGACTTCACCTTCTCCTTCTCCTTCTTCTGATTCTTCTGATTCACCCTCCAGACTTCACCTTCTCCTTCTCCTTCTTCTGCTTCTTCTGATTCACCCTCCTGACTTCACCTTCTCCTTCTCCTTCTTCTACTTCTTCTGATTCACCCTCCTGACTTCACCTTCTCCTTCTCCTTCTTCTACTTCTTCTGATTCACCCTCCAGACTTCACCTTCTCCTTCTCCTTCTTCTACTTCTTCTGATTCACCCTCCAGACTTCACCTTCTCCTTCTCCTTCTTCTACTTCTTCTGATTCACCCTCCAGACTTCACCTTCTCCTTCTCCTTCTTCTGCTTCTTCTGCTTCACCGTCCTGACTTCACCTTCTCCTTCTCCTTCTTCTACTTCTTCTGCTTCATCCCCCTGACATCACCTGCTCCTTCTCCTTCTTCTGCTTCTTCTGATTCACCCTCCTAACTTCACCTTCTCCTTCTCCTTCTTCTGCTTCTTCTGATTCACCCTCCTGACTTCACCTTCTCCTTCTCCTTCTTCTGCTTCTTCTGATTCACCCTCCAGACTTCACCTTCTCCTTCTCTTTCTTCTGCTTCTTCTGATTCACCCTCCAGACTTCACCTTCTCCTTCTCCTTCTTCTGATTCTTCTGATTCACCCTCCAGACTTCACCTTCTCCTTCTCCTTCTTCTGCTTCTTCTGATTCACCCTCCTGACTTCACCTTCTCCTTCTCCTTCTTCTACTTCTTCTGATTCACCCTCCTGACTTCACCTTCTCCTTCTCCTTCTTCTACTTCTTCCGCTTCACCCTCCAGACTTCACCTTCTCCTTCTCCTTCTTCTACTTCTTCAGATTCACCCTCCAGACTTCACCTTCTCCTTCTCCTTCTTTTGCTTCTTCTGCTTCACACTCCAGACTTCACCTTCTCCTTCTCCTTCTTCTGCTTCTTCTGATTCACCCTCCTTACTTCACCTTCTCCTTCTCCTTCTTCTGCTTCTTCTGATTCACCCTCCTGACTTCACCTTCTCCTTCTCCTTATTCTGCTTCTTCTGTTTCACCCTCCAGACTTCACCTTCTCCTTCTCCTTCTTCTGCTTCTTCTGATTCACCCTCCAGACTTCACCTTCTCCTTCTCCTTCTTCTGCTTCTTCTGGTTCACCCTCCAGACTTCACCTTCTCCTTCTCCTTCGTCGACTTCTTCTGATTCACCCTCCAGACTACACCTTCTCCTTCTCCTTCTTCTACTTCTTCTGATTCACCCTCCAGACTTCACCTTCTCCTTCTCCTTCTTCTGTTTCTTCTGATTCACCCTCCAGACTTCACCTTCTCCTTCTCCTTCTACTGCTTCTTCTGATTCACCCTCCAGACTTCACCTTCTCCTTCTCCTTCTTCTACTTCTTCTGATTCACCCTCCAGACTTCACCTTCTCCTTCTCCTTCTTCTACTTCTTCTGCTTCTCCCTCCAGACTTCACCTTCTCCTTCTCCTTCTTCTGCTTCTTCTGATTCACCCTCCAGACTTCACCTTCTCCTTCTCTTTCTTCTGCTTCTTCTGATTCACCCTGCAGACTTCACCTTCTCCTTCTCCTTCTTCTGATTCTTCTGATTCACCCTCCAGACTTCACCTTCTCCTTCTCCTTCTTCTGCTTCTTCTGATTCACCCTCCTGACTTCACCTTCTCCTTCTCCTTCTTCTACTTCTTCTGATTCACCCTCCTGACTTCACCTTCTACTTCTCCTTCTTCTACTACTTCTGCTTCACCCTCCAGACTTCACCTTCTCCTTCTCCTTCTTCTACTTCTTCTGATTCACCCTCCAGACTTTACCTTCTCCTTCTCCTTCTTCTGATTCTTCTGATTCACCCTCCAGACTTCACCTTCTCCTTCTCCTTCTTCTGCTTCTTCTGATTCACCCTCCTGACTTCACCTTCTCCTTCTCCTTCTTCTACTTCTTCTGATTCACCCTCCTGACTTCACCTTCTCCTTCTCCTTCTTCTACTTCTTCTGATTCACCCTCCAGACTTCACCTTCTCCTTCTCTTTCTTCTGCTTCTTCTGATTCACCCTCCAGACTTCACCTTCTCCTTCTCCTTATTCTGCTTCTTCTGATTCACCCTCTAGACTTCACCTTCTCCTTCTCCTTCTTCTGCTTCTTCTGATTCACACTCCAGACTTCACCTTCTCCTTCTCCTTCTTCTACTTCTTCTGATTCACCTTCCAGACTTCACCTTCTCCTTCTCTTTCTTCTGCTTCTTCTGATTCACCCTCCAGACTTCACCTTCTCCTTCTCCTTCTTCTGATTCTTCTGATTCACCCTCCAGACTTCACCTTCTCCTTCTCCTTCTTCTGCTTCTTCTGATTCACCCTCCTGACTTCACCTTCTCCTTCTCCTTCTTCTACTTCTTCTGATTCACCCTCCAGACTTCACCTTCTCCTTCTACTTCTTCTGCTTCTTCTGATTCACCCTCCAGACTTCACCTTCTCCTTCTCCTTCTTCTGCTTCTTCTGATTCACCCTCCAGACTTCACCTTCTCCTTCTCCTTCTTCTGCTTCTTCTGATTCACCCTCCAGACTTCACCTTCTCCTTCTCCTTCTTCTGCTTCTTCTGATTCACCCTCCAGACTTCACCTTCTCCTTCTCCTTCTTCTACTTCTTCTGATTCACCCTCCAGACTTCACCTTCTCCTTCTCCTTCTTTTGCTTCTTCTGATTCACCCTCCAGACTTCACCTTCTCCTTCTCCTTCGTCTACTTCTTCTGATTCACCCTCCAGACTACACCTTCTCCTTCTCCTTCTTCTACTTCTTCTGATTCACCCTCCAGACTTCACCTTCTCCTTCTCCTTCTTCTGTTTCTTCTGATTCACCGTCCAGACTTCACCTTCTCCTTCTCCTTCTTCTACTACTTCTGATTCACCCTCCAGACTTCACCTTCTCCTTATCCTTCTTCTACTTCTTCTGATTCACCCTCCAGACTTCACCTTCTCCTTCTCCTTCTTCTGCTTCTTCTGATTCACCCTCCTGACTCCACCTTCTCCTTCTTCTTCTTCTACTTCTTCTGATTCACCCTCCTGACTTCACCTTCTCCTTCTCCTTCTTCTACTTCTTCTGCTTCACCCTCCAGACTTCACCTTCTCCTTCTCCTTCTTCTACTTCTTCTGATTCACCCTCCAGACTTGACCTTCTCCTTCTCCTTCTTCTACTTATTCTGATTCACCCTCCAGACATCACCTTCTCCTTCTCCTTCTTCTGCTTCTTCTGCTTCACCGTCCTGACTTCACCTTCTCCTTCTCCTTCTTCTACTTCTTCTGATTCACCCTCCAGACTTCTCCTTCTCCTTCTCCTTCGTCTACTTCTTCTGATTCACCCTCCAGACTACACCTTCTCCTTCTCCTTCTTCTACTTCTTCTGATTCACCCTCCAGACTTCACCTTCTCCTTCTCCTTCTTCTGCTTCTTCTGATTCACCCTCCAGACTTCACCTTCTCCTTCTCCTTCTTCTGCTTCTTCTGGTTCACCCTCCAGACTTCACCTTCTCCTTCTCCTTCGTCTACTTCTTCTGATTCACCCTCCAGACTACACCTTCTCCTTCTCCTTCTTCTACTTCTTCTGATTCACCCTCCAGACTTCACCTTCTCCTTCTCCTTCTTCTGTTTCTTCTGATTCACCCTCCAGACTTCACCTTCTCCTTCTCCTTCTACTACTTCTTCTGATTCACCCTCCAGACTTCACCTTCTCCTTCTCCTTCTTCTACTTCTTCTGATTCACCCTCCAGACTTCACCTTCTCCTTCTCCTTCTTCTACTTCTTCTGCTTCTCCCTCCAGACTTCACCTTCTCCTTCTCCTTCTTCTGCTTCTTCTGATTCACCCTCCTGACTTCACCTTCTACTTCTCCTTCTTCTACTACTTCTGCTTCACCCTCCAGACTTCACCTTCTCCTTCTCCTTCTTCTACTTCTTCTGATTCACCCTCCAGACTTCACCTTCTCCTTCTCCTTCTTCTGATTCTTCTGATTCACCCTCCAGACTTCACCTTCTCCTTCTCCTTCTCCTGCTTCTTCTGATTCACCCTCCTGACTTCACCTTCTCCTTCTCCTTCTTCTACTTCTTCTGATTCACCCTCCTGACTTCACCTTCTCCTTCTCCTTCTTCTACTTCTTCTGATTCACCCTCCAGACTTCACCTTCTCCTTCTCTTTCTTCTGCTTCTTCTGATTCACCCTCCAGACTTCACCTTCTCCTTCTCCTTATTCTGCTTCTTCTGATTCACCCTCTAGACTTCACCTTCTCCTTCTCCTTCTTCTGCTTCTTCTGATTCACCCTCCAGACTTCACCTTCTCCTTCTCCTTCTTCTACTTCTTCTGATTCACCCTCCAGACTTCACCTTCTCCTTCTCTTTCTTCTGCTTCTTCTGATTCACCCTCCAGACTTCACCTTCTCCTTCTCCTTCTTCTGATTCTTCTGATTCACCCTCCAGACTTCACCTTCTCCTTCTCCTTCTTCTGCTTCTTCTGATTCACCCTCCTGACTTCACCTTCTCCTTCTCCTTCTTCTACTTCTTCTGATTCACCCTCCAGACTTCACCTTCTCCTTCTACTTCTTCTGCTTCTTCTGATTCACCCTCCAGACTTCACCTTCTCCTTCTCCTTCTTCTGCTTCTTCTGATTCACCCTCCAGACTTCACCTTCTCCTTCTCCTTCTTCTGCTTCTTCTGATTCACCCTCCAGACTTCACCTTCTCCTTCTCCTTCTTCTGCTTCTTCTGATTCACCCTCCAGACTTCACCTTCTCCTTCTCCTTCTTCTACTTCTTCTGATTCACCCTCCAGACTTCACCTTCTCCTTCTCCTTCTTTTGCTTCTTCTGATTCACCCTCCAGACTTCACCTTCTCCTTCTCCTTCGTCTACTTCTTCTGATTCACCCTCCAGACTACAGCTTCTCCTTCTCCTTCTTCTACTTCTTCTGATTCACCCTACAGACTTCACCTTCTCCTTCTCCTTCTTCTGTTTCTTCTGATTCACCGTCCAGACTTCACCTTCTCCTTCTCCTTCTTCTACTACTTCTGATTCACCCTCCAGACTTCACCTTCTCCTTCTCCTTCTTCTACTTCTTCTGATTCACCCTCCAGACTTCACCTTCTCCTTCTCCTTCTTCTGCTTCTTCTGATTCACCCTCCTGACTCCACCTTCTCCTTCTTCTTCTTCTACTTCTTCTGATTCACCCTCCTGACTTCACCTTCTCCTTCTCCTTCTTCTACTTCTTCTGCTTCACCCTCCAGACTTCACCTTCTCCTTCTCCTTCTTCTACTTCTTCTGATTCACCCTCCAGACTTGACCTTCTCCTTCTCCTTCTTCTACTTATTCTGATTCACCCTCCAGACATCACCTTCTCCTTCTCCTTCTTCTGCTTCTTCTGCTGCACCGTCCTGACTTCACCTTCTTCTTCTCCTTCTTCTACTTCTTCTGATTCACCCTCCAGACTTCTCCTTCTCCTTCTCCTTCGTCTACTTCTTCTGATTCACCCTCCAGACTACACCTTCTCCTTCTCCTTCTTCTACTTCTTCTGATTCACCCTCCAGACTTCACCTTCTCCTTCTCCTTCTTCTGTTTCTTCTGATTCACCGTCCAGACTTCACCTTCTCCTTCTCCTTCTTCTACTACTTCTGATTCACCCTCCAGACTTCACCTTCTCCTTCTCCTTCTTCTACTTCTTCTGATTCACCCTCCAGACTTCATCTTCTCCTTCTCCTTCTTCTGCTTCTTCTGATTCACCCTCCAGACTTCACCTTCTCCTTCTTCTGCTTCTTCTGATTCACCCTCCAGACTTCACCTTCTCCTTCTCCTTCTTCTACTTCTTCTGATTCACCCTCCAGACTTCACCTTCTCCTTCTCCTTCTTCTAATTCTTCTGATTCACCCTCCAGTCTTCACCTTCTCCTTCTCCTTCTTCTGTTTCTTCTGCTTCACCCTCCAGACTTCACCTTCTCCTTCTCTTTCTTCTGCTTCTTCTGATTCACCCTCCAGACTTCACCTTCTCCTTCTCCTTCTTCTGATTCTTCTGATTCACCCTCCAGACTTCACCTTTTCCTTCTCCTTCTTTTGCTTCTTCTAATTCACCCTCCTGACTTCACCTTCTCCTTCTCCTTCTTCTACTTCTTCTGCTTCACCCTCCAGACTTCACCTTCTCCTTCTCCTTCTTCTACTTCTTCTGATTCACCCTCCAGACTTCATCTTCTCCTTCTCCTTCTTCTGCTTCTTCTGATTCACCCTCCAGACTTCACCTTCTCCTTCTCCTTATTCTGCTTCTTCTGATTCACCCTCCAGACTTCACCTTCTCCTTCTCCTTATTCTGCTTCTTCTGATTCACCCTCCAGACTTCACCTTCTCCTTCTCCTTCCTCTGCTTCTTCTGATTCACCCTCCAGACTTCACCTTCTCCTTCTCCTTCTTCTGATTCTTCTGATTCACCCTCCAGACTTCACCTTCTCCTTCTCCTTCTTCTGCTTCTTCTGATTCACCCTCCTGACTTCACCTTCTCCTTCTCCCAGTTCTACTTCTTCTGATTCACCCTCCTGACTTCACCTTCTCCTTCTCCTTCTTCTACTTCTTCTGCTTCACCCTCCAGACTTCACCTTCTCCTTCTCCTTCTTCTACTTCTTCTGATTCACCCTCCAGACTTCACCTTCTCCTTCTCCTTCTTCTGCTTCTTCTGATTCACCCTCCAGACTTCACCTTCTCCTTCTCCTTATTCTGCTTCTTCTGATTCACCCTCCAGACTTCACCTTCTCCTTCTCCTTCTTCTGCTTCTTCTGATTCACACTCCAGACTTCACCTTCTCCTACTCCTTCTTCTACTTCTTCTGATTCACCCTCCAGACTTCACCTTCTCCTTCTCTTTCTTCTGCTTCTTCTGATTCACCCTCCAGACTTCACCTTCTCCTTCTCCTTCTTCTGATTCTTCTGATTCACCCTCCAGACTTCACCTTCCCCTTCTCCTTCTTCTGCTTCTTCTGCTTCACCGGCCGGACTTCACCTTCTCCTTCTCCTTCTTCTACTTCTTCTGCTTCATCCCCCTGACATCACCTGCTCCTTCTCCTTCTTCTGCTTCTTCTGATTAACCCTCCTAACTTCACCTTCTCCTTCTCCTTCTTCTGCTTCTTCTGATTCACCCTCCTGAATTCACCTTCTCCTTCTCCTTCTTCTGCTTCTTCTGATTCACCCTCCAGACTTCACCTTCTCCTTCTACTTCTTCTGCTTCTTCTGATTCACCCTCCAGACTTCACCTTCTCCTTCTCCTTCTTCTGCTTCTTCTGATTCACCCTCCAGACCTCACCTTCTCCTTCTCCTTCTTCTACTTCTTCTGATTCACCCTCCAGACTTCATCTTCTCCTTCTCCTTCTTCTGCTTCTTCTGATTCACCCTCCAGACTTCACCTTCTCCTTCTCCTTCTTCTGCTTCTTCTGATTCACCCTCCAGACATCACCTTCTCATTCTCCTTCTTCTACTTCTTCTGATTCACCCTCCAGACTTCACCTTCTCCTTCTCCTTCTTCTACTTCTTCTGATTCACCCTCCAGTCTTCACCTTCTCCTTCTCCTTCTTCTGTTTCTTCTGCTTCACCCTCCAGACTTCACCTTCTCCTTCTCTTTCTTCTGCTTCTTCTGATTCACCCTCCAGACTTCACCTTCTCCTTCTCCTTCTTCTGATTCTTCTGATTCACCCTCCAGACTTCACCTTCTCCTTCTCCTTCTTCTGCTTCTTCTGATTCACCCTCCTGACTTCACCTTCTCCTTCTCCTTCTTCTACTTCTTCTGATTCACCCTCCTGACTTCACCTTCTCCTTCTCCTTCTTCTACTTCTTCTGCTTCACCCTCCAGACTTCACCTTCTCCTTCTCCTTCTTCTACTTCTTCTGATTCACCCTTCAGACTTCACCTTCTCCTTCTCCTTTTTCTGCTTCTTCTGATTCACCCTCCAGACTTCACCTTCTCCTTCTCCTTATTCTGCTTCTTCTGATTCACCCTCCAGACTTCACCTTCTCCTTCTCCTTCTTCTGCTTCTTCTGATTCACCCTCCAGACTTCACCTTCTCCTTCTCCTTCTTCTGCTTCTTCTGATTCACCCTCCAGACTTCACCTTCTCCTTCTCCTTCGTCTACTTCTTCTGATTCACCCTCCAGACAACACCTTCTCCTTCTCCTTCTTCTACTTCTTCTGATTCACCCTCCAGACTTCACCTTCTCCTTCTCCTTCTTCTGCTTCTTCTGATTCACCCTCCTGACTTCACCTTCTCCTTCTCCTTCTTCTACTTCTTCTGGTTCACCCTCCTGACTTCACCTTCTCCTTCTCCTTCTTCTACTTCTTCTGCTTCACCCTCCAGACTTCACCTTCTCCTTCTCCTTCTTCTACTTCTTCTGATTCACCCTCCAGACTTGACCTTCTCCTTCTCCTTATTCTACTTATTCTGATTCACCCTCCAGACTTCACATTCTCCTTCTCCTTCTTCTGCTTCTTCTGCTTCACCGTCCTGACTTCACCTTCTCCTTCTCCTTCTTCTACTTCTTCTGCTTCATCCCGCTGACATCACCTGCTCCTTCTCCTTCTTCTGCTTCTTCTGATTCACCCTCCTAACTTCACCTTCTCCTTCTCCTTCTTCTGCTTCTTCTGATTCACCCTCCTGACTTCACCTTCTCCTTCTCCTTCTTCTGCTTCTTCTGATTCACCCTCCAGACTTCACCTTCTCCTTCTCCTTCTTCGGCTTCTTCTGATTCACCCTCCAGACTTCACCTTCTCCTTCTCCTTCTTCTGATTCTTCTGATTCACCCTCCAGACTTCACCTTCTCCTTCTCCTTCTTCTGCTTCTTCTGATTCACCCTCCTGACTTCACCTTCTCCTTCTCCTTCTTCTACTTCTTCTGATTCACCCTCCTGACTTCACCTTCTCCTTCTCCTTCTTCTACTTCTTCTGCTTCACCCTCCAGACTTCACCTTCTCCTTCTCCTTCTTCTGCTTCTTCTGATGCACCCTCCAGACTTCTCCTTCTCCTTCTCCTTCTTCTGCTTCTTCTGATTCACCCTCCAGACTTCACCTTCTCCTTCTCCTTCTTCTACTTCTTCTGATTCACCCTCCAGACTTCACCTTCTCCTTCTCCTTCTTCTACTTCTTCTGATTCACCCTCCAGTCTTCACCTTCTCCTTCTCCTTCTTCTGTTTCTTCTGCTTCACCCTCCAGACTTCACCTTCTCCTTCTCTTTCTTCTGCTTCTTCTGATTCACCCTCCAGACTTCACCTTCTACTTCTCCTTCTTCTGATTCTTCTGATTCACCCTCCAGACTTCACCTTCTCCTTCTCCTTCTTCTGCTTCTTCTGATTCACCCTCCTGACTTCACCTTCTCCTTCTTCTTCTTCTACTTCTTCTGATTCACCATCCTGACTTCACCTTCTCCTTCTCCTTCTTCTACTTCTTCTGCTTCACCCTCCAGACTTCACCTTCTCCTTCTCCTTCTTCTACTTCTTCTGATTCACCCTCCAGACTTCATCTTCTCCTTCTCCTTCTTCTGCTTCTTCTGATTCACCCTCCAGACTTCACCTTCTCCTTCTCCTTATTCTGCTTCTTCTGATTCACCCTCCAGACTTCACCTTCTCCTTCTCCTTATTCTGCTTCTTCTGATTCACCCTCCAGACTTCACCTTCTCCTTCTCCTTCCTATGCTTCTTCTGATTCACCCTATAGACTTCACCTTCTCCTTCTCCTTCTTCTGATTCTTCTGATTCACCCTCCAGACTTCACCTTCTCCTTCTCCTTCTTCTGCTTCTTCTGATTCACCCTCCTGACTTCACCTTCTCCTTCTCCTTCTTCTACTTCTTCTGATTCACCCTCCTGACTTCACCTTCTCCTTCTCCTTCTTCTACTTCTTCTGATTCACCCTCCAGACTTCACCTTCTCCTTCTCTTTCTTCTGCTTCTTCTGATTCACCCTCCAGACTTCACCTTCTCCTTCTCCTTATTCTGCTTCTTCTGATTCACCCTCTAGACTTCACCTTCTCCTTCTCCTTCTTCTGCTTCTTCTGATTCACACTCCAGACTTCACCTTCTCCTTCTCCTTCTTATACTTCTTCTGATTCACCCTCCAGACTTCACCTTCTCCTTCTCTTTCTTCTGCTTCTTCTGATTCACCCTCCAGACTTCACCTTCTCCTTCTCCTTCTTCTGATTCTTCTGATTCACCCTCCAGACTTCACCTTCTCCTTCTCCTTCTTCTGCTTCTTCTGATTCACCCTCCTGACTTAACCTTCTCCTTCTCCTTCTTCTACTTCTTCTGATTCACCCTCCTGACTTCACCTTCTCCTTCTCCTTCTTCTACTTCTTCTGCTTCACCCTCCAGACTTCACCTTCTCCTTCTCCTTATTCTACTTCTCCTGATTCACCCTCCAGACTTGACCTTCTCCTTCTCCTTCTTCTACTTCTTCTGATTCACCCTCCAGACTTCACCTTCTCCTTCTCCTTCTTCTGCTTCTTCTGCTTCACCGTCCTGACTTCACCTTCTCCTTCTCCTTCTTCTACTTCTTCTGCTTCATCCCCCTGACATCACCTGCTCCTTCTCCTTCTTCTGCTTCTTCTGATTCACCCTCCTAACTTCACCTTCTCCTTCTCCTTCTTCTGCTTCGTCTGATTCACCCTCCTGACTTCACCTTCTCCTTCTCCTTCTTCTGCTTCTTCTGATTCACCCTCCAGACTTCACCTTCTCCTTCTCTTTCTTCTGCTTCTTCTGATTCACCCTCCAGACTTCACCTTCTCCTTCTCCTTCTTCTGATTCTTCTGATTCACCCTCCAGACTTCACCTTCTCCTTCTCCTTCTTCTGCTTCTTCTGATTCACCCTCCTGACTTCACCTTCTCCTTCTCCTTCTTCTACTTCTTCTGATTCACCCTCCTGACTTCACCTTCTCCTTCTCCTTCTTCTACTTCTTCTGCTTCACCCTCCAGACTTCACCTTCTCCTTCTCCTTCTTCTACTTCTTCTGATTCACCCTCCAGACTTCACCTTCTCCTTCTCCTTCTTTTGCTTCTTCTGCTTCACATTCAAGACTTCACCTTCTCCTTCTCCTTCTTCTGCTTCTTCTGATTCACCCTCCTTACTTCACCTTCTCCTTCTCCTTCTTCTGCTTCTTCTGATTCACCCTCCTGACTTCACCTTCTCCTTCTCCTTATTCTGCTTCTTCTGTTTCACCCTCCAGACTTCACCTTCTCCTTCTCCTTCTTCTGCTTCTTCTGATTCACCCTCCAGACTTCACCTTCTCCTTCTCCTTCTTCTGCTTCTTCTGGTTCACCCTCCAGACTTCACCTTCTCCTTCTCCTTCGTCTACTTCTTCTGATTCACCCTCCAGACTACACCTTCTCCTTCTCCTTCTTCTACTTCTTCTGATTCACCCTCCAGACTTCACCTTCTCCTTCTCCTTCTTCTGTTTCTTCTGATTCACCCTCCAGACTTCACCTTCTCCTTCTCCTTCTACTACTTCTTCTGATTCACCCTCCAGACTTCACCTTCTCCTTCTCCTTCTTCTACTTCTTCTGATTCACCCTCCAGACTTCACCTTCTCCTTCTCCTTCTTCTACTTCTTCTGCTTCTCCCTCCAGACTTCACCTTCTCCTTCTCCTTCTTCTGCTTCTTCTGATTCACCCTCCAGACTTCACCTTCTCCTTCTCTTTCTTCTGCTTCTTCTGATTCACCCTCCAGACTTCACCTTCTCCTTCTCCTTCTTCTGATTCTTCTGATTCACCCTCCAGACTTCACCTTCTCCTTCTCCTTCTTCTGCTTCTTCTGATTCACCCTCCTGACTTCACCTTCTCCTTCTCCTTCTTCTACTTCTTCTGATTCACCCTCCTGACTTCACCTTCTACTTCTCCTTCTTCTACTACTTCTGCTTCACCCTCCAGACTTCACCTTCTCCTTCTCCTTCTTCTACTTCTTCTGATTCACCCTCCAGACTTCACCTTCTCCTTCTCCTTCTTCTGATTCTTCTGATTCACCCTCCAGACTTCACCTTCTCCTTCTCCTTCTTCTGCTTCTTCTGATTCACCCTCCTGACTTCACCTTCTCCTTCTCCTTCTTCTACTTCTTCTGATTCACCCTCCTGACTTCACCTTCTCCTTCTCCTTCTTCTACTTCTTCTGATTCACCCTCCAGACTTCACCTTCTCCTTCTCTTTCTTCTGCTTCTTATGATTCACCCTCCAGACTTCACCTTCTCCTTCTCCTTATTCTGCTTCTTCTAATTCACCCTCTAGACTTCACCTTCTCCTTCTCCTTCTTCTGCTTCTTCTGATTCACACTCCAGACTTCACCTTCTCCTTCTCCTTCTTCTACTTCTTCTGATTCACCCTCCAGACTTCACCTTCTCCTTCTCTTTCTTCTGCTTCTTCTGATTCACCCTCCAGACTTCACCTTCTCCTGTTCCTTCTTCTGATTCTTCTGATTCACCCTCCAGACTTCACCTTCTCCTTCTCCTTCTTCTGCTTCTTCTGATTCACCCTCCTGACTTCACCTTCTCCTTCTCCTTCTTCTACTTCTTCTGATTCACCCTCCAGACTTCACCTTCTCCTTCTACTTCTTCTGCTTCTTCTGATTCACCCTCCAGACTTCACCTTCTCCTTCTCCTTCTTCTGCTTCTTCTGATTCACCCTCCAGACTTCACCTTCTCCTTCTCCTTCTTCTGCTTCTTCTGATTCACCCTCCAGACTTCACCTTCTCCTTCTCCTTCTTCTGCTTCTTCTGATTCACCCTCCAGACTTCACCTTCTCCTTCTCCTTCTTCTACTTCTTCTGATTCACCCTCCAGACTTCACCTTCTCCTTCTCCTTCTTTTGCTTCTTCTGATTCACCCTCCAGACTTCACCTTCTCCTTCTCCTTCGTCTACTTCTTCTGATTCACCCTCCAGACTACACCTTCTCCTTCTCCTTCTTCTACTTCTTCTGATTCACCCTCCAGACTTCACCTTCTCCTTCTCCTTCTTCTGTTTCTTCTGATTCACCGTCCAGACTTCACCTTCTCCTTCTCCTTCTTCTACTACTTCTGATTCACCCTCCAGACTTCACCTTCTCCTTCTCCTTCTTCTACTTCTTCTGATTCACCCTCCAGACTTCACCTTCTCCTTCTCCTTCTTCTGCTTCTTCTGATTCACCCTCCTGACTCCACCTTCTCCTTCTTCTTCTTCTACTTCTTCTGATTCACCCTCCTGACTTCACCTTCTCCTTCTCCTTCTTCTACTTCTTCTGCTTCACCCTCCAGACTTCACCTTCTCCTTCTCCTTCTTCTACTTCTTCTGATTCACCCTCCAGACTTGACCTTCTCCTTCTCCTTCTTCTACTTATTCTGATTCACCCTCCAGACATCACCTTCTCCTTCTCCTTCTTCTGCTTCTTCTGCTTCACCGTCCTGACTTCACCTTCTCCTTCTCCTTCTTCTACTTCTTCTGATTCACCCTCCAGACTTCTCCTTCTCCTTCTCCTTCGTCTACTTCTTCTGATTCACCCTCCAGACTACACCTTCTCCTTCTCCTTCTTCTACTTCTTCTGATACACCCTCCAGACATCACCTTCTCCTTCTCCTTCTTCTGCTTCTTCTGATTCACCCTCCAGACTTCACCTTCTCCTTCTCCTTCTTCTGCTTCTTCTGGTTCACCCTCCAGACTTCACCTTCTCCTTCTCCTTCGTCTACTTCTTCTGATTCACCCTCCAGACTACACCTTCTCCTTCTCCTTCTTCTACTTCTTCTGATTCACCCTCCAGACTTCACCTTCTCATTCTCCTTCTTCTGTTTCTTCTGATTCACCCTCCAGACTTCACCTTCTCCTTCTCCTTCTACTACTTCTTCTGGTTCACCCTCCAGACTTCACCTTCTCCTTCTCCTTCTTCTACTTCTTCTGATTCACCCTCCAGACTTCACCTTCTCCTTCTCCTTCTTCTACTTCTTCTGCTTCTCCCTCCAGACTTCACCTTCTCCTTCTCCTTCTTCTGCTTCTTCTGATTCACCCTCCAGACTTCACCTTCTCCTTCTCTTTCTTCTGCTTCTTCTGATTCACCCTCCAGACTTCACCTTCTCCTTCTCCTTCTTCTGATTCTTCTGATTCACCCTCCAGACTTCACCTTCTCCTTCTCCTTCTTCTGCTTCTTCTGATTCACCCTCCTGACTTCACCTTCTCCTTCTCCTTCTTCTACTTCTTCTGATTCACCCTCCTGACTTCAACTTCTACTTCTCCTTCTTCTACTACTTCTGCTTCACCCTCCAGACTTCACCTTCTCCTTCTCCTTCTTCTACTTCTTCTGATTCACCCTCCAGACTTCACCTTCTCCTTCTCCTTCTTCTGATTCTTCTGATTCACCCTCCAGACTTCACCTTCTCCTTCTCCTTCTTCTGCTTCTTCTGATTCACCCTCCTGACTTCACCTTCTCCTTCTCCTTCTTCTACTTCTTCTGATTCACCCTCCTGACTTCACCTTCTCCTTCTCCTTCTTCTACTTCTTCTGATTCACCCTCCAGACTTCACCTTCTCCTTCTCTTTCTTCTGCTTCTTCTGATTCACCCTCCAGACTTCACCTTCTCCTTCTCCTTATTCTGCTTCTTCTGATTCACCCTCTAGACTTCACCTTCTCCTTCTCCTTCTTCTGCTTCTTCTGATTCACACTCCAGACTTCACCTTCTCCTTCTCCTTCTTCTACTTCTTCTGATTCACCCTCCAGACTTCACCTTCTCCTTCTCTTTCTTCTGCTTCTTCTGATTCACCCTCCAGACTTCACCTTCTCCTTCTCCTTCTTCTGATTCTTCTGATTCACCCTCCAGACTTCACCTTCTCCTTCTCCTTCTTCTGCTTCTTCTGATTCACCCTCCTGACTTCACCTTCTCCTTCTCCTTCTTCTACTTCTTCTGATTCACCCTCCAGACTTCACCTTCTCCTTCTACTTCTTCTGCTTCTTCTGATTCACCCTCCAGACTTCACCTTCTCCTTCTCCTTCTTCTGCTTCTTCTGATTCACCCTCCAGACTTCACCTTCTCCTTCTCCTTCTTCTGCTTCTTCTGATTCACCCTCCAGACTTCACCTTCTCCTTCTCCTTCTTCTGCTTCTTCTGATTCACCCTCCAGACTTCACCTTCTCCTTCTCCTTCTTCTACTTCTTCTGATTCACCCTCCAGACTTCACCTTCTCCTTCTCCTTCTTTTGCTTCTTCTGATTCACCCTCCAGACTTCACCTTCTCCTTCTCCTTCGTCTACTTCTTCTGATTCACCCTCCAGACTACACCTTCTCCTTCTCCTTCTTCTACTTCTTCTGATTCACCCTCCAGACTTCACCTTCTCCTTCTCCTTCTTCTGTTTCTTCTGATTCACCGTCCAGACTTCACCTTCTCCTTCTCCTTCTTCTACTACTTCTGATTCACCCTCCAGACTTCACCTTCTCCTTCTCCTTCTTCTACTTCTTCTGATTCACCCTCCAGACTTCACCTTCTCCTTCTCCTTCTTCTGCTTCTTCTGATTCACCCTCCAGACTTCACCTTCTCCTTCTCCTTCTTCTGCTTCTTCTGATTCACCCTCCAGACTTCACCTTCTCCTTCTCCTTCTTCTACTTCTTCTGATTCACCCTCCAGACTTCACCTTCTCCTTCTCCTTCTTCTACTTCTTCTGATTCACCCTCCAGTCTTCACCTTCTCCTTCTCCTTCTTCTGTTTCTTCTGCTTCACCCTCCAGACTTCACCTTCTCCTTCTCTTTCTTCTGCTTCTTCTGATTCACCCTCCAGACTTCACCTTCTCCTTCTCCTTCTTCTGATTCTTCTGATTCACCCTCCAGACTTCACCTTCTCCTTCTCCTTCTTTTGCTTCTTCTAATTCACCCTCCTGACTTCACCTTCTCCTTCTCCTTCTTCTACTTCTTCTGCTTCACCCTCCAGACTTCACCTTCTCCTTCTCCTTCTTCTACTTCTTCTGATTCACCCTCCAGACTTCATCTTCTCCTTCTCCTTCTTCTGCTTCTTCTGATTCACCCTCCAGACTTCACCTTCTCCTTCTCCTTATTCTGCTTCTTCTGATTCACCCTCCAGACTTCACCTTCTCCTTCTCCTTATTCTGCTTCTTCTGATTCACCCTCCAGACTTCACCTTCTCCTTCTCCTTCCTCTGCTTCTTCTGATTCACCCTCCAGACTTCACCTTCTCCTTCTCCTTCTTCTGATTCTTCTGATTCACCCTCCAGACTTCACCTTCTCCTTCTCCTTCTTCTGCTTCTTCTGATTCACCCTCCTGACTTCACCTTCTCCTTCTCCTACTTCTACTTCTTCTGATTCACCCTCCTGACTTCACCTTCTCCTTCTCCTTCTTCTACTTCTTCTGCTTCACCCTCCAGACTTCACCTTCTCCTTCTCCTTCTTCTACTTCTTCTGATTCACCCTCCAGACTTCACCTTCTCCTTCTCCTTCTTTTGCTTCTTCTGATTCACCCTCCAGACTTCACCTTTTCCTTCTCCTTATTCTGCTTCTTCTGATTCACCCTCCAGACTTCACCTTCTCCTTCTCCTTCTTCTGCTTCTTCTGATTCACACTCCAGACTTCACCTTCTCCTACTCCTTCTTCTACTTCTTCTGATTCACCCTCCAGACTTCACCTTCTCCTTCTCTTTCTTCTGCTTCTTCTGATTCACCCTCCAGACTTCACCTTCTCCTTCTCCTTCTTCTGATTCTTCTGATTCACCCTCCAGACTTCACCTTCTTCTTCTCCTTCTTCTGCTTCTTCTGATTCACCCTCCTGACTTCACCTTCTCCTTCTCCTTCTTCTACTTCTTCTGATTCACCCTCCTGACTTCACCTTCTCCTTCTCCTTCTTCTACTTCTTCTGCTTCACCCTCCAGACTTCACCTTCTCCTTCTCCTTCTTCTACTTCTTCTGATTCACCCTCCAGACTTGACCTTCTCCTTCTCCTTCTTCTACTTCTTCTGATTCACCCTCCAGACTTCACCTTCTCCTTCTCCTTCTTCTGCTTCTTCTGCTTCACCGGCCGGACTTCACCTTCTCCTTCTCCTTCTTCTACTTCTTCTGCTTCATCCCCCTGACATCACCTGCTCCTTCTCCTTCTTCTGCTTCTTCTGATTAACCCTCCTAACTTCACCTTCTCCTTCTCCTTCTTCTGCTTCTTCTGATTCACCCTCCTGACTTCAACTTCTCCTTCTCCTTCTTCTGCTTCTTCTGATTCACCCTCCAGACTTCACCTTCTCCTTCTACTTCTTCTGCTTCTTCTGATTCACCCTCCAGACTTCACCTTCTCCTTCTCCTTCTTCTGCTTCTTCTGATTCACCCTCCAGACCTCACCTTCTCCTTCTCCTTCTTCTACTTCTTCTGATTCACCCTCCAGACTTCATCTTCTCCTTCTCCTTCTTCTGCTTCTTCTGATTCACCCTCCAGACTTCACCTTCTCCTTCTCCGTCTTCTGCTTCTTCTGCTTCACCCTCCAGACATCACCTTCTCATTCTCCTTCTTCTACTTCTTCTGATTCACCCTCCAGACTTCACCTTCTCCTTCTCCTTCTTCTACTTCTTCTGATTCACCCTCCAGTCTTCACCTTCTCCTTCTCCTTCTTCTGTTTCTTCTGCTTCACCCTCCAGACTTCACCTTCTCCTTCTCTTTCTTCTGCTTCTTCTGATTCACCCTCCAGACTTCACCTTCTCCTTCTCCTTCTTCTGATTCTTCTGATTCACCCTCCAGACTTCACCTTCTCCTTCTCCTTCTTCTGCTTCTTCTGATTCACCCTCCTGACTTCACCTTCTCCTTCTCCTTCTTCTACTTCTTCTGATTCACCCTCCTGACTTCACCTTCTCCTTCTCCTTCTTCTACTTCTTCTGCTTCACCCTCCAGACTTCACCTTCTCCTTCTCCTTCTTCTACTTCTTCTGATTCACCCTTCAGACTTCACCTTCTCCTTCTCCTTTTTCTGCTTCTTCTGATTCACCCTCCAGACTTCACCTTCTCCTTCTCCTTATTCTGCTTCTTCTGATTCACCCTCCAGACTTCACCTTCTCCTTCTCCTTCTTCTGCTTCTTCTGATTCACCCTCCAGACTTCACCTTCTCCTTCTCCTTCTTCTGCTTCTCCTGATTCACCCTCCAGACTTCACCTTCTCCTTCTCCTTCGTCTACTTCTTCTGATTCACCCTCCAGACAACACCTTCTCCTTCTCCTTCTTCTACTTCTTCTGATTCACCCTCCAGACTTCACCTTCTCCTTCTCCTTCTTCTGCTTCTTCTGATTCACCCTCCTGACTTCACCTTCTCCTTCTCCTTCTTCTACTTCTTCTGGTTCACCCTCCTGACTTCACCTTCTCCTTCTCCTTCTTCTACTTCTTCTGCTTCACCCTCCAGACTTCACCTTCTCCTTCTCCTTCTTCTACTTCTTCTGATTCACCCTCCAGACTTGACCTTCTCCTTCTCCTTATTCTACTTATTCTGATTCACCCTCCAGACTTCACATTCTCCTTCTCCTTCTTCTGCTTCTTCTGCTTCACCGTCCTGACTTCACCTTCTCCTTCTCCTTCTTCTACTTCTTCTGCTTCATCCCGCTGACATCACCTGCTCCTTCTCCTTCTTCTGCTTCTTCTGATTCACCCTCCTAACTTCACCTTCTCCTTCTCCTTCTTCTGCTTCTTCTGATTCACCCTCCTGACTTCACCTTCTGCTTCTCCTTCTTCTGCTTCTTCTGATTCACCCTCCAGACTTCACCTTCTCCTTCTCCTTCTTCGGCTTCTTCTGATTCACCCTCCAGACTTCACCTTCTCCTTCTCCTTCTTCTGATTCTTCTGATTCACCCTCCAGACTTCACCTTCTCCTTCTCCTTCTTCTGCTTCTTCTGATTCACCCTCCTGACTTCACCTTCTCCTTCTCCTTCTTCTACTTCTTCTGATTCACCCTCCTGACTTCACCTTCTCCTTCTCCTTCTTCTACTTCTTCTGCTTCACCCTCCAGACTTCACCTTCTCCTTCTCCTTCTTCTGCTTCTTCTGATTCACCCTCCAGACTTCTCCTTCTCCTTCTCCTTCTTCTGCTTCTTCTGATTCACCCTCCAGACTTCAACTTCTCCTTCTCCTTCTTCTACTTCTTCTGATTCACCCTCCAGACTTCACCTTCTCCTTCTCCTTCTTCTACTTCTTCTGATTCACCCTCCAGTCTTCATCTTCTCCTTCTCCTTCTTCTGTTTCTTCTGCTTCACCCTCCAGACTTCACCTTCTCCTTCTCTTTCTTCTGCTTCTTCTGATTCACCCTCCAGACTTCACCTTCTACTTCTCCTTCTTCTGATTCTTCTGATTCACCCTCCAGACTTCACCTTCTCCTTCTCCTTCTTCTGCTTCTTCTGATTCACCCTCCTGACTTCACCTTCTCCTTCTTCTTCTTCTACTTCTTCTGATTCACCCTCCTGACTTCACCTTCTCCTTCTCCTTCTTCTACTTCTTCTGCTTCACCCTCCAGACTTCACCTTCTCCTTCTCCTTCTTCTACTTCTTCTGATTCACCCTCCAGACTTCATCTTCTCCTTCTCCTTCTTCTGCTTCTTCTGATTCACCCTCCAGACTTCACCTTCTCCTTCTCCTTCTTCTGCTTCTTCTGATTCACCCTCCAGACTTCACCTTCTCCTTCTCCTTATTCTGCTTCTTCTGATTCACCCTCCAGACTTCACCTTCTCCTTCTCCTTCCTCTGCTTCTTCTGATTCACCCTCCAGACTTCACCTTCTCCTTCTCCTTCTTCTGATTCTTCTGATTCACCCTCCAGACTTCACCTTCTCCTTCTCCTTCTTCTGCTTCTTCTGATTCACCCTCCAGACTTCACCTTCTCCTTCTCCTTCTTCTGCTTCTTCTGATTCACACTCCAGACTTCATCTTCTCCTTCTCCTTCTTCTACTTCTTCTGATTCACCCTCCAGACTTCACCTTCTCCTTCTCTTTCTTCTGCTTCTTCTGATTCACCCTCCAGACTTCACCTTCTCCTTCTCCTTCTTCTGATTCTTCTGATTCACCCTTCAGACTTCACCTTCTCCTTCTCCTTCTTCTGCTTCTTCTGATTCACCCTCCCGACTTCACCTTCTCCTTCTCCTTCTTCTACTTCTTCTGATTCACCCTCCTGACTTCACCTTCTCCTTCTCCTTCTTCTACTTCTTCTGCTTCACCCTCCAGACTTCACCTTCTCCTTCTCCTTATTCTACTTCTTCTGATTCACCCTCCAGACTTGACCTTCTCCTTCTCCTTCTTCTACTTCTTCTGATTCACCGTCCTGACTTCACCTTCTCCTTCTCCTTCTTCTACTTCTTCTGCTTCATCCCCCTGACATCACCTGCTCCTTCTCCTTCTTCTGCTTCTTCTGATTCACCCTCCTAACTTCACCTTCTCCTTCTCCTTCTTCTGCTTCTTCTGATTCACCCTCCTGACTTCACCTTCTCCTTCTCCTTCTTCTGCTTCTTCTGATTCACCCTCCAGACTTCACCTTCTCCTTCTCTTTCTTCTGCTTCTTCTGATTCACCCTCCAGACTTCACCTTCTCCTTCTCCTTCCTCTGATTCGTCTGATTCACCCTCCTAACTTCACCTTCTCCTTCTCCTTCTTCTACTTCTTCTGATTCACCCTCCAGACTTCACCTTCTCCTTCTCCTTCTACTACTTCTTCTGCTTCACCCTCCAGACTTCACCTTCTCCTTCTCCTTATTCTACTTCTTCTGATTCACCCTCCAGACTTCACCTTCTCCTTCTCCTTCTTTTGCTTCTTCTGCTTCACACTCCAGACTTCACCTTCTCCTTCTCCTTCTTCTGCTTCTTCTGATTCACCCTCCTTACTTCACCTTCTCCTTCTCCTTCTTCTGCTTCTTCTGATTCACCCTCCTGACTTCACCTTCTCCTTCTCCTTATTCTGCTTCTTCTGTTTCACCCTCCAGACTTCACCTTCTCCTTCTCCTTCTGCTTCTTCTGATTCACCCTCCAGACTTCACCTTCTCCTTCTCCTTCTTCTGCTTCTTCTGATTCACCCTCCAGACTTCACCTTCTCCTTCTCCTTCTTCTACTTCTTCTGATTCACCCTCCAGACTTCACCTTCTCCTTCTCCTTCTTCTGCTTCTTCTGGTTCACCCTCCAGACTTCACCTTCTCCTTCTCCTACTTCTGCTTCTTCTGATTCACCCTCCAGACTTCACCTTCTCCTTCTCCTTATTCTGCTTCTTCTGATTCACCCTCTAGACTTCACCTTCTCCTTCTCCTTCTTCTGCTTCTTCTGATTCACACTCCAGACTTCACCTTCTCCTTCTCCTTCTTCTACTTCTTCTGATTCACCCTCCAGACTTCACCATCTCCTTCTCTTTCTACTGCTTCTTCTGATTCACCCTCCAGACTTCACCTTCTCCTTCTCCTTCTTCTGATTATTCTGATTCACCCTCCAGACTTCACCTTCTCCTTCTCCTTCTTCTGCTTCTTCTGATTCACCCTCCTGACTTCAACTTCTCCTTCTCCTTCTTCTACTTCTTCTGATTCACCCTCCTGACTTCACCTTCTCCTTCTCCTTCTTCTACTTCTTCTGCTTCACCCTCCAGACTTCACCTTCTCCTTCTCCTTATTCTACTTCTTCTGATTCACCCTCCAGACTTGACCTTCTCCTTCTCCTTCTTCTACTTCTTCTGATTCACCCTCCAGATTTCACCTTCTCCTTCTCCTTCTTCTGCTTCTTCTGCTTCACCGTCCTGACTTCACCTTCTCCTTCTCCTTCTTCTACTTCTTCTGCTTCATCCCCCTGACATCACCTGCTCCTTCTCCTTCTTCTGCTTCTTCTGATTCACACTCCTAACTTCACCTTCTCCTTCTCCTTCTTCTGCTTCTTCTGATTCACCCTCCTGACTTCACCTTCTCCTTCTCCTTCTTCTGCTTCTTCTGATTCACCCTCCAGACTTCACCTTCTCCTTCTCTTTCTTCTGCTTCTTCTGATTCACCCTCCAGACTACACCTTCTCCTTCTCCTTCTTCTGATTCTTCTGATTCACCCTCCAGACTTCACCTTCTCCTTCTCCTTCTTCTGCTTCTTCTGATTCACCCTCCTGACTTCACCTTCTCCTTCTCCTTCTTCTACTTCTTCTGATTCACCCTCCTGACTTCACCTTCTCCTTCTCCTTCTTCTACTTCTTCTGCTTCACCCTCCAGACTTCACCTTCTCCTTCTCCTTATTCTACTTCTTCTGATTCACCCTCCAGACTTCACCTTCTCCTTCTCCTTCTTTTGCTTCTTCTGCTTCACACTCCAGACTTCACCTTCTCCTTCTCCTTCTTCTGCTTCTTCTGATTCACCCTCCTTACTTCACCTTCTCCTTCTCCTTCTTCTGCTTCTTCTGATTCACCCTCCTGACTTCACCTTCTCCTTCTCCTTATTCTGCTTCTTCTGTTTCACCCTCCAGACTTCACCTTCTCCTTCTCCTTCTTCTGCTTCTTCTGATTCACCCTCCAGACTTCACCTTCTCCTTCTCCTTCTTCTGCTTCTTCTGATTCACCCTCCAGACTTCACCTTCTCCTTCTCCTTCTTCTACTTCTTCTGATTCACCCTCCAGACTTCACCTTCTCCTTCTCCTTCTTCTGCTTCTTCTGGTTCACCCTCCAGACATCACCTTCTCCTTCTCCTTCGTCTACTTCTTCTGATTCACCCTCCAGACTACACCTTCTCCTTCTCCTTCTTCTACTTCTTCTGATTCACCCTCCAGACTTCACCTTCTCCTTCTCCTTCTTCTGTTTCTTCTGATTCACCCTCCAGACTTCACCTTCTCCTTCTCCTTCTTCTACTTCTTCTGATTCACCCTCCAGACTTCACCTTCTCCTTCTCCTTCTTCTACTTCTTCTGCTTCTCCCTCCAGACTTCACCTTCTCCTTCTCCTTCTTCTGCTTCTTCTGATTCACCCTCCAGACTTCACCTTCTCCTTCTCTTTCTTCTGCTTCTTCTGATTCACCCTCCAGACTTCACCTCCTCCTTCTCCTTCTTCTGATTCTTCTGATTCACCCTCCAGACTTCACCTTCTCCTTCTCCTTCTTCTGCTTCTTCTGATTCACCCTCCTGACTTCACCTTCTCCTTCTCCTTCTTCTACTTCTTCTGATTCACCCTCCTGACTTCACCTTCTCCTTCTCCTTCTTCTACTTCTTCTGCTTCACCCTCCAGACTTCACCTTCTCCTTCTCCTTCTTCTACTTCTTCTGATTCACCCTCCAGACTTCACCTTCTCCTACTCCTTCTTTTGCTTCTTCTGCTTCACACTCCAGACTTCACCTTCTCCTTCTCCTTCTTCTGCTTCTTCTGATTCACCCTCCTTACTTCACCTTCTCCTTCTCCTTCTTCTGCTTCTTCTGATTCACCCTCCAGACTTCACCTTCTCCTTCTCCTTCTTCTGCTTCTTCTGATTCATCCTCCAGACTTCACCTTCTCCTTCTCCTTCTTCTACTTCTTCTGATTCACCCTCCAGACTTCACCTTCTCCTTCTCCTTCTTCTACTTCTTCTGCTTCTCCCTCCAGACTTCACCTTCTCCTTCTCCTTCTTCTGCTTCTTCTGATTCACCCTCCAGACTTCACCTTCTCCTTCTCCTTCTTCTGATTCTTCTGATTCACCCTCCAGACTTCACCTTCTCCTTCTCCTTCTTCTGCTTCTTATGATTCACCCTCCTGACTTCATCTTCTCATTCTCCTTCTTCTACTTCTTCTGATTCACCCTCCTGACTTCACCTTCTCCTGCTCCTTCTTCTACTTCTTCTGCTTCACCCTCCAGACTTCACCTTCTCCTTCTCCTTCTTCTACTTCTTCTGATTCACCCTTCAGACTTCACCTTCTCCTTCTCCTTTTTCTGCTTCTTCTGATTCACCCTCCAGACTTCACCTTCTCCTTCTCCTTATTCTGCTTCTTCTGATTCACCCTCCAGACTTCACCTTCTCCTTCTCCTTCTTCTGCTTCTTCTGATTCACCCTCCAGACTTCACCTTCTCCTTCTCCTTCTTCTGCTTCTTCTGATTCACCCTCCAGACTTCACCTTCTCCTTCTCCTTCGTCTTCTTCTTCTGATTCACCCTCCAGACTACACCTTCTCCTTCTCCTTCTTCTACTTCTTCTGATTCACCCTCCAGACTTCACCTTCTCCTTCTCCTTCTTCTGTTTCATCTGATTCACCGTCCAGACTTCACCTTCTCCTTCTCCTTCTTCTACTACTTCTGATTCACCCTCCAGACTTCACCTTCTCCTTCTCCTTCTTCTACTTCTTCTGATTCACCCTCCAGACTTCATCTTCTCCTTCTCCTTCTTCTGCTTCTTCTGATTCACCCTCCAGACTTCACCTTCTCCTTCTCCTTCTTCTGCTTCTTCTGATTCACCCTCCAGACTTCACCTTCTCCTTCTCCTTCTTCTACTTCTTCTGATTCACCCTCCAGTCTTCACCTTCTCCTTCTCCTTCTTCTGTTTCTTCTGCTTCACCCTCCAGACTTCACCTTCTCCTTCTCTTTCTTCTGCTTCTTCTGATTCACCCTCCAGACTTCACCTTCTACTTCTCCTTCTTCTGATTCTTCTGATTCACCCTCCAGACTTCACCTTCTCCTTCTCCTTATTCTGCTTCTTCTGGTTCACCCTCCAGACTTCACCTTCTCCTTCTCCTTCGTCTACTTCTTCTGATTCACCCTCCAGACTACACCTTCTCCTTCTCCTTCTTCTACTTCTTCTGCTTCACCCTCCAGACTTCACCTTCTCCTTCTCCTTCTTCTACTTCTTCTGATTCACCCTCCAGACTTCATCTTCTCCTTCTCCTTCTTCTGCTTCTTCTGATTCTCCCTCCAGACTTCACCTTCTCCTTCTCCTTATTCTGCTTCTTCTGATTCACCCTCCAGAATTCACCTTCTCCTTCTCCTTATTCTGCTTCTTCTGATTCACCCTCCAGACTTCACCTTCTCCTTCTCCTTCCTCTGCTTCTTCTGATTCACCCTCCAGACTTCACCTTCTCCTTCTCCTTCTTCTGATTCTTCTGATTCACCCTCCAGACTTCACCTTCTCCTTCTTCTGCTTCTTCTGATTCACCCTCCTGACTTCACCTTCTCCTTCTCCTTCTTCTACTTCTTCTGATTCACCCTCCTGACTTCACCTTCTCCTTCTCCTTCTTCTACTTCTTCTGCTTCACCCCCCAGACTTCACCTTCTCCTTCTCCTTCTTCTACTTCTTCTGATTCACCCTCCAGATTCACCTTCTCCTTCTCCTTCTTCTGCTTCTTCTGATTCACCCTCCTGACTTCACCTTCTCCTTCTCCTTCTTCTACTTCTTCTGATTCACCCTCCTGACTTCACCTTCTCCTTCTCCTTCTTCTGCTTCACCCTCCAGACTTCACCTTCTCCTTCTCCTTATTCTACTTCTTCTGATTCACCCTCCAGACTTGACCTTCTCCTTCTCCTTCTTCTACTTCTTCTGATTCACCCTCCAGACTTCACCTTCTCCTTCTCCTTCTTCTGCTTCTTCTGCTTCACCGTCCTGACTTCACCTTCTCCTTCTCCTTCTTCTACTTCTTCTGCTTCATCCCCCTGACATCACCTGCTCCTTCTCCTTCTTCTGCTTCTTCTGATTCACCCTCCTAACTTCACCTTCTCCTTCTCCTTCTTCTGCTTCTTCTGATTCACCCTCCTGACTTCACCTTCTCCTTCTCCTTCTTCTGCTTCTTCTGATTCACCCTCCAGACTTCACCTTCTCCTTCTCCTTCTTCTGCTTCTTCTGATTCACCCTCCAGACTTCACCTTCTCCTTCTCCTTCTTCTGCTTCTTCTGATTCACCCTCCAGACCTCACCTTCTCCTTCTCCTTCTTCTACTTCTTCTGATTCACCCTCCAGACTTCATCTTCTCCTTCTCCTTCTTCTGCTTCTTCTGATTCACCCTCCAGACTTCACCTTCTCCTTCTCCTTCTTCTGCTTCTTCTGATTCACCCTCCAGACTTCACCTTCTCCTTCTCCTTCTTCTACCTCTTCTGATTCACCCTCCAGACTTCACCTTCTCCTTCTCCTTCTTCTACTTCTTCTGATTCACCCTCCAGTCTTCACCTTCTCCTTCTCCTTCTTCTGTTTCTTCTGCTTCACCCTCCAGACTTCACCTTCTCCTTCTCTTTCTTCTGCTTCTTCTGATTCACCCTCCAGACTTCACCTTCTCCTTCTCCTTCTTCTGATTCTTCTGATTCACCCTCCAGACTTCACCTTCTCCTTCTCCTTCTTCTGCTTCTTCTGATTCACCCTCCTGACTTCACCTTCTCCTTCTCCTTCTTCTACTTCTTCTGATTCACCCTCCTGACTTCACCTTCTCCTTCTCCTTCTTCTACTTCTTCTGCTTCACCCTCCAGACTTCACCTTCTCCTTCTCCTTCTTCTACTTCTTCTGATTCACCCTTCAGACTTCACTTTCTCCTTCTCCTTTTTCTGCTTCTTCTGATTCACCCTCCAGACTTCACCTTCTCCTTCTCTTATTCTGCTTCTTCTGATTCACCCTCCAGACTTCACCTTCTCCTTCTCCTTCTTCTGCTTCTTCTGATTCACCCTCCAGACTTCACCTTCTCCTTCTCCTTCTTCTGCTTCTTCTGATTCACCCTCCAGACTTCACCTTCTCCTTCTCCTTCTTCTGCTTTTTCTGATTCACCCTCCAGACTTCACCTTCTCCTTCTCCTTCTTCTACTTCTTCTGATTCACCCTCCAGACTTCAACTTCTCCTTCTCTTTCTTCTGCTTCTTCTGATTCACCCTCCAGACTTCACCTTCTCCTTCTCCTTCTTCTGATTCTTCTGATTCACCCTCCAGACTTCACCTTCTCCTTCTCCTTCTTCTGCTTCTTCTGATTCACCCTCCTGACTTCACCTTCTCCTTCTCCTTCTTCTACTTCTTCTGATTCACCCTCCTGACTTCACCTTCTCCTTCTCCTTCTTCTACTTCTTCTGCTTCACCCTGCAGACTTCACCTTCTCCTTCTCCTTCTTCTACTTCTTCTGATTCACCCTCCAGACTTCACCTTCTCCTTCTCCTTCTTTTGCTTCTTCTGCTTCACACTCCAGAATTCACCTTCTCCTTCTCCTTCTTCTGCTTCTTCTGATTCACCCTCCTTACTTCACCTTCTCCTTCTCCTTCTTCTGCTTCTTCTGATTCACCCTCCTGACTTCACCTTCTCCTTCTCCTTATTCTGCTTCTTCTGTTTCACCCTCCAGACTTCACCTTCTCCTTCTCCTTCTTCTGCTTCTTCTGATTCACCCTCCAGACTTCACCTTCTCCTTCTCCTTCTTCTGCTTCTTCTGATCCACCCTCCAGACTTCCCCTTCTCCTTCTCCTTCTTCTACTTCTTCTGATTCACCCTCCAGACTTCACCTTCTCCTTCTCCTTCTTCTGCTTCTTCTGGTTCACCCTCCAGACTTCACCTTCTCCTTCTCCTTCGTCTACTTCTTCTGATTCACCCTCCAGACTACACCTTCTCCTTCTCCTTCTTCTACTTCTTCTGATTCACCCTCCAGACTTCACCTTCTCCTTCTCCTTCTTCTGTTTCTTCTGATTCACCCTCCAGACTTCACCTTCTCCTTCTCCTTCTTCTACTTCTTCTGATTCACCCTCCAGACATCACATTCTCCTTCTCCTTCTTCTACTTCTTCTGATTCACCCTCCAGACATCACCTTCTCCTTCTCCTTCTTCTGCTTCTTCTGGTTCACCCTCCAGACTTCACCTTCTCCTTCTCCTTCGTCTACTTCTTCTGATTCACCCTCCAGACTACACCTTCTCCTTCTCCTTCTTCTACTTCTTCTGATTCACCCTCCAGACTTCACCTTCTTCTTCTCCTTCTTCTGCTTCTTCTGATTCACCCTCCAGACTTCACCTTCTCCTTCTCCTTCTTCTACTTCTTCTGATTCACCCTCCAGACTTCACCTTCTCCTTCTCCTTCTTCTGCTTCTTATGATTCACCCTCCTGACTTCATCTTCTCCTTCTCCTTCTTCTACTTCTTCTGATTCACCCTCCTGACTTCACCTTCTCCTGCTCCTTCTTCTACTTCTTCTGCTTCATCCTCCAGACTTCACCTTCTCCTTCTCCTTCTTCTACTTCTTCTGATTCACCCTTCAGACTTCACTTTCTCCTTCTCCTTTTTCTGCTTCTTCTGATTCACCCTCCAGACTTCACCTTCTCCTTCTCCTTCTTCTGCTTCTTCTGATTCACCCTCCAGACTTCACCTTCTCCTTCTCCTTCTTCTGCTTCTTCTGATTCACCCTCCAGACTTCACCTTCTCCTTCTCCTTCGTCTACTTCTTCTGATTCACCCTCCAGACTACACCTTCTCCTTCTCCTTCTTCTACTTCTTCTGATTCACCCTCCAGACTTCACCTTCTCCTTCTTCTGTTTCTTCTGATTCACCGTCCAGACTTCACCTTCTCCTTCTCCTTCTTCTACTACTTCTGATTCACCCTCCAGACTTCACCTTCTCCTTCTCCTTCTTCTACTTCTTCTGATTCACCCTCCAGACTTCATCTTCTCCTTCTCCTTCTTCTGCTTCTTCTGATTCACCCTCCAGACTTCACCTTCTCCTTCTCCTGCTTCTGCTTCTTCTGATTCACCCTCCAGACTTCACCTTACGCTTCTCCTTCTTCTACTTCTTCTGATTCATCCTCCAGACTTCACCTTCTCCTTCTTCTACTTCTTCTGATTCACCCTCCAGTCTTCCCCTTCTCCTTCTCCTTCTTCTGTTTCTTCTGCTTCACCCTCCAGACTTCACCTTCTCCTTCTCTTTCTTCTGCTTCTTCTGATTCACCCTCCAGACTTCACCTTCTACTTCTCATTCTTCTGATTCTTCTGATTCACCCTCCAGACTTCACCTTCTCCTTCTCCTTCTTCTGCTTCTTCTGATTCACCCTCCTGACTTCACCTTCTCCTTCTCCTTCTTCTACTTCTTCTGCTTCACCCTCCAGACATCACCTTCTCCTTCTCCTTCTTCTACTTCTTCTGATTCACCCTCCAGACTTCATCTTCTCCTTCTCCTTCTTCTGCTTCTTCTGATTCACCCTCCAGACTTCACCTTCTCTTTCTCCTTATTCTGCTTCTTCTGATTCACCCTCCAGACTTCACCTTCTCCTTCTCCTTATTCTGCTTCTTCTGATTCACCCTCCAGACTTCACCTTCTCCTTCTCCTTCCTCTGCTTCTTCTGATTCACCCTCCAGACTTCACCTTCTCCTTCTCCTTCTTCTGAT
Source organism: Somniosus microcephalus (assembly GCF_052327205.1). Classification (NCBI taxonomy): domain Eukaryota; kingdom Metazoa; phylum Chordata; class Chondrichthyes; order Squaliformes; family Somniosidae; genus Somniosus; species Somniosus microcephalus. The sequence continues at coordinate 154,839 of NW_028225591.1, forward strand.
TCTTCTGATTCACCCTCCAGACTTCACCTTCTCCTTCTCATTCTTCTGCTTCTTCTGATTCACCCTCCTGACTTCACCTTCTCCTTCTCCTTCTTCTACTTCTTCTGATTCACCCTCCTGACTTCACCTTCTCCTTCTCCTTCTTCTACTTTTTCTGCTTCACCCTCCAGACTTCACCTTCTCCTTCTCCTTCTTCTACTTCTTCTGTTTCACCCTCCAGACTTCACCTTCTCCTTCTCCTTCTTCTGCTTCTTCTGATTCACCCTCCAGACTTCACCTTCTCCTTCTCCTTATTCTGCTTCTTCTGATTCACCCTCTAGACTTCACCTTCTCCTTCTCCTTCTTCTGCTTCTTCTGATTCACACTCCAGACTTCACCTTCTCCTTCTCCTTCTTCTACTTCTTCTGATTCACCCTCCAGACTTCACCTTCTCCTTCTCTTTCTTCTGCTTCTTCTGATTCACCCTCCAGACTTCACCTTCTCCTTCTCCTTCTTCTGATTCTTCTGATTCACCCTCCAGACTTCACCTTCTCCTTCTCCTTCTTCTGCTTCTTCTGATTCACCCTCCTGACTTCACCTTCTCCTTCTCCTTCTTCTACTTCTTCTGATTCACCCTCCTGACTTCACCTTCTCCTTCTCCTTCTTCTACTTCTTCTGCTTCACCCTCCAGACTTCACCTTCTCCTTCTCCTTATTCTACTTCTTCTGATTCACCCTCCAGACTTGACCTTCTCCTTCTCCTTCTTCTACTTCTTCTGATTCACCCTCCAGACTTCACCTTCTCCTTCTCCTTCTTCTGCTTCTTCTGCTTCACCGTCCTGACTTCACCTTCTCCTTCTCCTTCTTCTACTTCTTCTGCTTCATCCCCCTGACATCACCTGCTCCTTCTCCTTCTTCTGCTTCTTCTGATTCACCCTCCTAACTTCACCTTCTCCTTCTCCTTCTTCTGCTTCTTCTGATTCACCCTCCTGACTTCACCTTCTCCTTCTCCTTCTTCTGCTTCTTGTGATTCTCCCTCCAGACTTCACCTTCTCCTTCTCCTTCTTCTGCATCTTCTGATTCACCCTCCAGACTTCACCTTCTCCTTCTCCTTCTTCTGCTTCTTCTGATTCACCCTCCAGACCTCACCTTCTCCTTCTCCTTCTTCTACTTCTTCTGATTCACCCTCCAGACTTCATCTTCTCCTTCTCCTTCTTCTGCTTCTTCTGATTCACCCTCCAGACTTCACCTTCTCCTTCTCCTTCTTCTGCTTCTTCTGATTCACCCTCCAGACTTCACCTTCTCCTTCTTCTACTTCTTCTGATTCACCCTACAGACTTCACCTTCTCCTTCTCCTTCTTCTACTTCTTCTGATTCACCCTCCAGTCTTCACCTTCTCCTTCTCCTTCTTCTGTTTCTTCTGCTTCACCCTCCAGACTTCACCTTCTCCTTCTCTTTCTTCTGCTTCTTCTGATTCACCCTCCAGACTTCACCTTCTCCTTCTCCTTCTTCTGATTCTTCTGATTCACCCTCCAGACTTCACCTTCTCCTTCTCCTTCTTCTGCTTCTTCTGATTCACCCTCCTGACTTCACCTTCTCCTTCTCCTTCTTCTACTTCTTCTGATTCACCCTCCTGACTTCACCTTCTCCTTCTCCTTCTTCTACTTCTTCTGCTTCACCCTCCAGACTTCACCTTCTCCTTCTCCTTCTTCTACTTCTTCTGACTCACCCTTCAGACTTCACCTTCTGCTTCTCCTTTTTCTGCTTCTTCTGATTCACCCTCCAGACTTCACCTTCTCCTTCTCCTTATTCTGCTTCTTCTGATTCACCCTCCAGACTTCACCTTCTCCTTCTCCTTCTTCTGCTTCTTCTGATTCACCCTCCAGACTTCACCTTCTCCTTCTCCTTCTTCTGCTTCTTCTGATTCACCCTCCAGACTTCACCTTCTCCTTCTCCTTCTTCTGCTTTTTCTGATTCACCCTCCAGACTTCACCTTCTCCTTCTCCTTCTTCTACTTCTTCTGATTCACCCTCCAGACTTCACCTTCTTCTTCTCTTTCTTCTGCTTCTTCTGATTCACCCTCCAGACTTCACCTTCTCCTTCTCCTTCTTCTGATTCTTCTGATTCACCCTCCAGACTTCACCTTCTCCTTCTCCTTCTTCTGCTTCTTCTGATTCACCCTCCTGACTTCACCTTCTCCTTCTCCTTCTTCTACTTCTTCTGATTCACCCTCCTGACTTCACCTTCTCCTTCTCCTTCTTCTACTTCTTCTGCTTCCCCCTGCAGACTTCACCTTCTCATTCTCCTTCTTCTACTTCTTCTGATTCACCCTCCAGACTTCACCTTCTCCTTCTCCTTCTTTTGCTTCTCCTGCTTCACACTCCAGACTTCACCTTCTCCTTCTCCTTCTTCTGCTTCTTCTGATTCACCCTCCTTACTTCACCTTCTCCTTCTCCTTCTTCTGCTTCTTCTGATTCACCCTCCTGACTTCACCTTCTCCTTCTCCTTCTTCTACTTCTTCTGATTCACCCTCCTGACTTCACCTTCTCCTTCTCCTTCTTCTACTTCTTCTGATTCACCCTCCAGACTTCACCTTCTCCTTCTCCTTCTTCTGCTTCTTCTGATTCACCCTCCAGACCTCACCTTCTCCTTCTCCTTCTTCTGCTTCTTCTGATTCACCCTCCAGACTTCATCTTCTCCTTCTCCTTCTTCTGCTTCTTCTGATTCACCCTCCAGACTTCACCTTCTCCTTCTCCTTCTTCTGCTTCTTCTGATTCACCCTCCAGACTTCACCTTCTCCTTCTCCTTCTTCTACTTCTTCTGATTCACCCTCCAGACTTCACCTTCTCCTTCTCCTTCTTCTACTTCTTCTGATTCACCCTCCAGTCTTCACCTTCTCCTTCTCCTTCTTCTGTTTCTTCTGCTTCACCCTCCAGACTTCACCTTCTCCTTCTTTTTCTTCTGCTTCTTCTGATTCACCCTCCAGACTTCACCTTCTCCTTCTCCTTCTTCTGATTCTTCTGATTCACCCTCCAGACTTCACCTTCTCCTTCTCCTTCTTCTGCTTCTTCTGATTCACCCTCCTGACTTCACCTTCTCCTTCTCCTTCTTCTACTTCTTCTGATTCACCCTCCTGACTTCACCTTCTCCTTCTCCTTCTTCTACTTCTTCTGCTTCACCCTCCAGACTTCACCTTCTCCTTCTCCTTCTTCTACTTCTTCTGATTCACCCTTCAGACTTCACCTTCTGCTTCTCCTTTTTCTGCTTCTTCTGATTCACCCTCCAGACTTCACCTTCTCCTTCTCCTTATTCTGCTTCTTCTGATTCACCCTCCAGACTTCACCTTCTCCTTCTCCTTCTTCTGCTTCTTCTGATTCACCCTCCAGACTTCACCTTCTCCTTCTCCTTCTTCTGCTTTTTCTGATTCACCCTCCAGACTTCACCTTCTCCTTCTCCTTCTTCTACTTCTTCTGATTCACCCTCCAGACTTCACCTTCTCCTTCTCTTTCTTCTGCTTCTTCTGATTCACCCTCCAGACTTCACCTTCTCCTTCTCCTTCTTCTGATTCTTCTGATTCACCCTCCAGACTTCACCTTCTCCTTCTCCTTCTTCTGCTTCTTCTGATTCACCCTCCTGACTTCACCTTCTCCTTCTCCTTCTTCTACTTCTTCTGATTCACCCTCCTGACTTCACCTTCTCCTTCTCCTTCTTCTACTTCTTCTGCTTCCCCCTGCAGACTTCACCTTCTCCTTCTCCTTCTTCTACTTCTTCTGATTCACCCTTCAGACTTCACCTTCTGCTTCTCCTTTTTCTGCTTCTTCTGATTCACCCTCCAGACTTCACCTTCTCCTTCTCCTTATTCTGCTTCTTCTGATTCACCCTCCAGACTTCACCTTCTCCTTCTCCTTCTTCTGCTTCTTCTGAATCACCCTCCAGACTTCACCTTCTCCTTCTCCTTCTTCTGCTTCTTCTGATTCACCCTCCAGACTTCACCTTCTCCTTCTCCTTCTTCTGCTTTTTCTGATTCACCCTCCAGACTTCACCTTCTCCTTCTCCTTCTTCTACTTCTTCTGATTCACCCTCCAGACTTCACCTTCTCCTTCTCCTTCTTCTACTTCTTCTGATTCACCCTCCAGACTTCATCTTCTCCTTCTCTTTCTTCTGCTTCTTCTGATTCACCCTCCAGACTTCACCTTCTCCTTCTCCTTCTTCTGATTCTTCTGATTCACCCTCCAGACTTCACCTTCTCCTTCTCCTTCTTCTGCTTCTTCTGATTCACCCTCCTGACTTCACCTTCTCCTTCTCCTTCTTCTACTTCTTCTGATTCACCCTCCTGACTTCACCTTCTCCTTCTCCTTCTTCTACTTCTTCTGCTTCCCCCTGCAGACTTCACCTTCTCCTTCTCCTTCTTCTACTTCTTCTGATTCACCCTTCAGACTTCACCTTCTGCTTCTCCTTTTTCTGCTTCTTCTGATTCACCCTCCAGACTTCACCTTCTCCTTCTCCTTATTCTGCTTCTTCTGATTCACCCTCCAGACTTCACCTTCTCCTTCTCCTTCTTCTGCTTCTTCTGAATCACCCTCCAGACTTCACCTTCTCCTTCTCCTTCTTCTGCTTCTTCTGATTCACCCTCCAGACTTCACCTTCTCCTTCTCCTTCTTCTGCTTTTTCTGATTCACCCTCCAGACTTCACCTTCTCCTTCTCCTTCTTCTACTTCTTCTGATTCACCCTCCAGACTTCACCTTCTCCTTCTCCTTCTTCTGCTTCTTCTGATTCACCCTCCAGACTTCACCTTCTCCTTCTCCTTCTTCTGATTCTTCTGATTCACCCTCCAGACTTCACCTTCTCCTTCTCCTTCTTCTGCTTCTTATGATTCACCCTCCTGACTTCATCTTCTCCTTCTCCTTCTTCTACTTCTTCTGATTCACCCTCCTGACTTCACCTTCTCCTTCTCCTTCTTCTACTTCTTCTGCTTCACCCTCCAGACTTCACCTTCTCCTTCTCCTTCTTCTACTTCTTCTGATTCACCCTACAGACTTCACCTTCTCCTTCTCCTTCTTCTACTTCTTCTGATTCACCCTCCAGTCTTCACCTTCTCCTTCTCCTTCTTCTGTTTCTTCTGCTTCACCCTCCAGACTTCACCTTCTCCTTCTCTTTCTTCTGCTTCTTCTGATTCACCCTCCAGACTTCACCTTCTCCTTCTCCTTCTTCTGATTCTTCTGATTCACCCTCCAGACTTCACCTTCTCCTTCTCCTTCTTCTGCTTCTTCTGATTCACCCTCCTGACTTCACCTTCTCCTTCTCCTTCTTCTACTTCTTCTGATTCACCCTCCTGACTTCACCTTCTCCTTCTCCTTCTTTTACTTCTTCTGCTTCACCCTCCAGACTTCACCTTCTCCTTCTCCTTCTTCTACTTCTTCTGCTTCCCCCTGCAGACTTCACCTTCTCCTTCTCCTTCTTCTACTTCTTCTGATTCACCCTTCAGACTTCACCTTCTGCTTCTCCTTTTTCTGCTTCTTCTGATTCACCCTCCAGACTTCACCTTCTCCTTCTCCTTATTCTGCTTCTTCTGATTCACCCTCCAGACTTCACCTTCTCCTTCTCCTTCTTCTGCTTCTTCTGATTCACCCTCCAGACTTCACCTTCTCCTTCTCCTTCTTCTGCTTCTTCTGATTCACCCTCCAGACTTCACCTTCTCCTTCTCCTTCTTCTGCTTTTTCTGATTCACCCTCCAGACTTCACCTTCTCCTTCTCCTTCTTCTACTTCTTCTGATTCACCCTCCAGACTTCACCTTCTCCTTCTCCTTCTTCTGCTTCTTCTGATTCACCCTCCAGACTTCACCTTCTCCTTCTCCTTCTTCTGATTCTTCTGATTCACCCTCCAGACTTCACCTTCTCCTTCTCCTTCTTCTGCTTCTTATGATTCACCCTCCTGACTTCAACTTCTCCTTCTCCTTCTTCTACTTCTTCTGATTCACCCTCCTGACTTCACCTTCTCCTTCTCCTTCTTCTACTTCTTCTGCTTCCCCCTGCAGACTTCACCTTCTCCTTCTCCTTCTTCTACTTCTTCTGATTCACCCTTCAGACTTCACCTTCTGCTTCTCCTTTTTCTGCTTCTTCTGATTCACCCTCCAGACTTCACCTTCTCCTTCTCCTTATTCTGCTTCTTCTGATTCACCCTCCAGACTTCACCTTCTCCTTCTCCTTCTTCTGCTTCTTCTGAATCACCCTCCAGACTTCACCTTCTCCTTCTCCTTCTTCTGCTTCTTCTGATTCACCCTCCAGACTTCACCTTCTCCTTCTCCTTCTTCTGCTTTTTCTGATTCACCCTCCAGACTTCACCTTCTCCTTCTCCTTCTTCTACTTCTTCTGATTCACCCTCCAGACTTCACCTTCTCCTTCTCCTTCTTCTACTTCTTCTGATTCACCCTCCAGACTTCATCTTCTCCTTCTCTTTCTTCTGCTTCTTCTGATTCACCCTCCAGACTTCACCTTCTCCTTCTCCTTCTTCTGATTCTTCTGATTCACCCTCCAGACTTCACCTTCTCCTTCTCCTTCTTCTGCTTCTTCTGATTCACCCTCCTGACTTCACCTTCTCCTTCTCCTTCTTCTACTTCTTCTGATTCACCCTCCTGACTTCACCTTCTCCTTCTCCTTCTTCTACTTCTTCTGCTTCCCCCTGCAGACTTCACCTTCTCCTTCTCCTTCTTCTACTTCTTCTGATTCACCCTTCAGACTTCACCTTCTGCTTCTCCTTTTTCTGCTTCTTCTGATTCACCCTCCAGACTTCACCTCCTCCTTCTCCTTATTCTGCTTCTTCTGATTCACCCTCCAGACTTCACCTTCTCCTTCTCCTTCTTCTGCTTCTTCTGAATCACCCTCCAGACTTCACCTTCTCCTTCTCCTTCTTCTGCTTCTTCTGATTCACCCTCCAGACTTCACCTTCTCCTTCTCCTTCTTCTGCTTTTTCTGATTCACCCTCCAGACTTCACCTTCTCCTTCTCCTTCTTCTACTTCTTCTGATTCACCCTCCAGACTTCACCTTCTCCTTCTCCTTCTTCTGCTTCTTCTGATTCACCCTCCAGACTTCACCTTCTCCTTCTCCTTCTTCTGATTCACCCTCCAGATTTCACCTTCTCCTTCTCCTTCTTCTGCTTCTTATGATTCACCCTCCTGACTTCATCTTCTCCTTCTCCTTCTTCTACTTCTTCTGATTCACCCTCCTGACTTCACCTTCTCCTGCTCCTTCTTCTACTTCTTCTGCTTCACCCTCCAGACTTCACCTTCTCCTTCTCCTTCTTCTACTTCTTCTGATTCACCCTACAGACTTCACCTTCTCCTTCTCCTTCTTCTACTTCTTCTGATTCACCCTCCAGTCTTCACCTTCTCCTTCTCCTTCTTCTGTTTCTTCTGCTTCACCCTCCAGACTTCAACTTCTCCTTCTCTTTCTTCTGCTTCTTCTGATTCACCCTCCAGACTTCACCTTCTCCTTCTCCTTCTTCTGATTCTTCTGATTCACCCTCCAGACTTCACCTTCTCCTTCTCCTTCTTCTGCTTCTTCTGATTCACCCTCCTGACTTCACCTTCTCCTTCTCCTTCTTCTACTTCTTCTGATTCACCCTCCTGACTTCACCTTCTCCTTCTCCTTCTTCTACTTCTTCTGCTTCACCCTCCAGACTTCACCTTCTCCTTCTCCTTCTTCTACTTCTTCTGCTTCCCCCTGCAGACTTCACCTTCTCCTTCTCCTTCTTCTACTTCTTCTGATTCACCCTTCAGACTTCACCTTCTGCTTCTCCTTTTTCTGCTTCTTCTGATTCACCCTCCAGACTTCACCTTCTCCTTCTCCTTATTCTGCTTCTTCTGATTCACCCTCCAGACTTCACCTTCTCCTTCTCCTTCTTCTGCTTCTTCTGATTCACCCTCCAGACTTCACCTTCTCCTTCTCCTTCTTCTGCTTCTTCTGATTCACCCTCCAGACTTCACCTTCTCCTTCTCCTTCTTCTGCTTTTTCTGATTCACCCTCCAGACTTCACCTTCTCCTTCTCCTTCTTCTACTTCTTCTGATTCACCCTCCAGACTTCACCTTCTCCTTCTCCCTCTTCTGCTTCTTCTGATTCACCCTCCAGACTTCACCTTCTCCTTCTCCTTCTTCTGATTCTTCTGATTCACCCTCCAGACTTCACCTTCTCCTTCTCCTTCTTCTGCTTCTTATGATTCACCCTCCTGACTTCATCTTCTCCTTCTCCTTCTTCTACTTCTTCTGATTCACCCTCCTGACTTCACCTTCTCCTGCTCCTTCTTCTACTTCTTCTGCTTCACCCTCCAGACTTCACCTTCTCCTTCTCCTTCTTCTACTTCTTCTGATTCACCCTACAGACTTCACCTTCTCCTTCTCCTTCTTCTACTTCTTCTGATTCACCCTCCAGTCTTCACCTTCTCCTTCTCCTTCTTCTGTTTCTTCTGCTTCACCCTCCAGACTTCACCTTCTCCTTCTCTTTCTTCTGCTTCTTCTGATTCACCCTCCAGACTTCACCTTCTCCTTCTCCTTCTTCTGATTCTTCTGATTCACCCTCCAGACTTCACCTTCTCCTTCTCCTTCTTCTGCTTCTTCTGATTCACCCTCCTGACTTCACCTTCTCCTTCTCCTTCTTCTACTTCTTCTGATTCACCCTCCTGACTTCACCTTCTCCTTCTCCTTCTTCTACTTCTTCTGCTTCACCCTCCAGACTTCACCTTCTCCTTCTCCTTCTTCTGCTTCTTCTGATTCACCCTCCTGACTTCACCTTCTCCTTCTCCTTCTTCTACTTCTTCTGATTCACCCTCCTGACTTCACCTTCTCCTTCTCCTTCTTCTGATTCTTCTGATTCACCCTCCAGACTTCACCTTCTCCTTCTCCTTCTTCTGCTTCTTATGATTCACCCTCCTGACTTCATCTTCTCCTTCTCCTTCTTCTACATCTTCTGATTCACCCTCCTGACTTCACCTTCTCCTGCTCCTTCTTCTACTTCTTCTGCTTCACCCTCCAGACTTCACCTTCTCCTTCTCCTTCTTCTACTTCTTCTGATTCACCCTTCAGACTTCACCTTCTCCTTCTCCTTTTTCTGCTTCTTCTGATTCACCCTCCAGACTTCACCTTCTCCTTCTTCTTATTCTGCTTCTTCTGATTCACCCTCCAGACTTCACCTTCTCCTTCTCCTTCTTCTGCTTCTTCTGATTCACCCTCCAGACTTCACCTTCTCCTTCTCCTTCTTCTGATTCTTCTGATTCACCCTCCAGACTTCACCTTCTCCTTCTCCTTCTTCTGCTTCTTATGATTCACCCTCCTGACTTCATCTTCTCCTTCTCCTTCTTCTACTTCTGCTGATTCACCCTCCTGACTTCACCTTCTCCTGCTCCTTCTTCTACTTCTTCTGCTTCACCCTCCAGACTTCACCTTCTCCTTCTCCTTCTTCTACTTCTTCTGATTCACCCTACAGACTTCACCTTCTCCTTCTCCTTCTTCTACTTCTTCTGATTCACCCTCCAGTCTTCACCTTCTCCTTCTCCTTCTTCTGTTTCTTCTGCTTCACCCTCCAGACTTCACCTTCTCCTTCTCTTTCTTCTGCTTCTTCTGATTCACCCTCCAGACTTCACCTTCTCCTTCTCCTTCTTCTGATTCTTCTGATTCACCCTCCAGACTTCACCTTCTCCTTCTCCTTCTTCTGCTTCTTCTGATTCACCCTCCTGACTTCACCTTCTCCTTCTCCTTCTTCTACTTCTTCTGATTCACCCTCCTGACTTCACCTTCTCCTTCTCCTTCTTCTACTTCTTCTGCTTCACCCTCCAGACTTCACCTTCTCCTTCTCCTTCTTCTGCTTCTTCTGATTCACCCTCCTGACTTCACCTTCTCCTTCTCCTTCTTCTACTTCTTCTGATTCACCCTCCTGACTTCACCTTCTCCTTCTCCTTCTTCTGATTCTTCTGATTCACCCTCCAGACTTCACCTTCTCCTTCTCCTTCTTCTGCTTCTTATGATTCACCCTCCTGACTTCATCTTCTCCTTCTCCTTCTTCTACTTCTTCTGATTCACCCTCCTGACTTCACCTTCTCCTGCTCCTTCTTCTACTTCTTCTGCTTCACCCTCCAGACTTCACCTTCTCCTTCTCCTTCTTCTACTTCTTCTGATTCACCCTTCAGACTTCACCTTCTCCTTCTCCTTTTTCTGCTTCTTCTGATTCACCCTCCAGACTTCACCTTCTCCTTCTCCTTATTCTGCTTCTTCTGATTCACCCTCCAGACTTCACCTTCTCCTTCTCCTTCTTCTGCTTCTTCTGATTCACCCTCCAGACTTCACCTTCTCCTTCTCCTTCTTCTGCTTCTTCTGATTCACCCTCCAGACTTCACCTTCTCCTTCTCCTTCGTCTACTTCTTCTGATTCACCCTCCAGACTACACCTTCTCCTTCTCCTTCTTCTACTTCTTCTGATTCACCCTCCAGACTTCACCTTCTCCTTCTTCTGTTTCTTCTGATTCACCGTCCAGACTTCACCTTCTCCTTCTCCTTCTTCTACTACTTCTGATTCACCCTCCAGACTTCACCTTCTCCTTCTCCTTCTTCTACTTCTTCTGATACACCCTCCAGACTTCATCTTCTCCTTCTCCTTCTTCTGCTTCTTCTGATTCACCCTCCAGACTTCACCTTCTCCGTCTCCTTCTTCTGCTTCTTCTGATTCACCCTCCAGACTTCACCTTATCCTTCTCCTTCTTCTACTTCTTCTGATTCACCCTCCAGACTTCACCTTCTCCTTCTCCTTCTTCTACTTCTTCTGATTCACCCTCCAGTCTTCACCTTCTCCTTCTCCTTCTTCTGTTTCTTCTGCTTCACCCTCCAGACTTCACCTTCTCCTTCTCTTTCTTCTGCTTCTTCTGATTCACCCTCCAGACTTCACCTTCTACTTCTCCTTCTTCTGATTCTTCTGATTCACCCTCCAGACTTCACCTTCTCCTTCTCCTTCTTCTGCATCTTCTGATTCACCCTCCTGACTTCACCTTCTCCTACTTCTTCTTCTACTTCTTCTGATTCACCCTCCTGACTTCACCTTCTCCTTCTCCTTCTTCTACTTCTTCTGCTTCACCCTCCAGACTTCACCTTCTCCTTCTCCTTCTTCTACTTCTTCTGATTCACCCTCCAGACTTCATCTTCTCCTTCTCCTTCTTCTGCTTCTTCTGATTCACCCTCCAGACTTCACCTTCTCTTTCTCCTTATTCTGCTTCTTCTGATTCACCCTCCAGACTTCACCTTCTCCTTCTCCTTATTCTGCTTCTTCTGATTCACCCTCCAGACTTCACCTTCTCCTTCTCCTTCCTCTGCTTCTTCTGATTCACCCTCCAGACTTCACCTTCTCCTTCTCCTTCTTCTGATTCTTCTGATTCACCCTCCAGACTTCACCTTCTCCTTCTCCTTCTTCTGCTTCTTCTGATTCACCCTCCTGACTTCACCTTCTCCTTCTCCTTCTTCTACTTCTTCTGATTCACCCTCCTGACTTCACCTTCTCCTTCTCCTTCTTCTACTTCTTCTGCTTCACCCTCCAGACTTCACCTTCTCCTTCTCCTTCTTCTACTTCTTCTGATTCACCCTCCAGACTTCACCTTCTCCTTCTCCTTCTTCTGCTTCTTCTGATTCACCCTCCAGACTTCACCTTCTCCTTCTCCTTATTCTGCTTCTTCTGATTCACCCTCTAGACTTCACCTTCTCCTTCTCCTTCTTCTGCTTCTTCTGATTCACACTCCAGACTTCACCTTCTCCTTCTCCTTCTTTTACTTCATCTGATTCACCCTCCAGACTTCAACTTCTCCTTCTCTTTCTTCTGCTTCTTCTGATTCACCCTCCAGACTTCACCTTCTCCTTCTCCTTCTTCTGATTCTTCTGATTCACCCTCCAGACTTCACCTTCTCCTTCTCCTTCTTCTGCTTCTTCTGATTCACCCTCCTGACATCACCTTCTCCTTCTCCTTCTTCTACTTCTTCTGATTCACCCTCCTGACTTCACCTTCTCCTTCTCCTTCTTCTACTTCTTCTGCTTCACCCTCCAGACTTCACCTTCTCCTTCTCCTTATTCTACTTCTTCTGATTCACCCTCCATACTTGACCTTCTCCTTCTCCTTCTTCTACTTCTTCTGATTCACCCTCCAGACTTCACCTTCTCCTTCTCCTTCTTCTGCTTCTTCTGCTTCACCGTCCTGACTTCACCTTCTCCTTCTCCTTCTTCTACTTCTTCTGCTTCATCCCCCTGACATCACCTGCTCCTTCTCCTTCTTCTGCTTCTTCTGATTCACCCTCCTAACTTCACCTTCTCCTTCTCCTTCTTCTGCTTCTTCTGATTCACCCTCCTGACTTCACCTTCTCCTTCTCCTTCTTCTGCTTCTTCTGATTCACCGTCCAGACTTCACCTTCTCCTTCTCCTTCTTCTGCATCTTCTGATTCACCCTCCAGACTTCACCTTCTCCTTCTCCTTCTTCTGCTTCTTCTGATTCACCCTCCAGACCTCACCTTCTCCTTCTCCTTCTTCTACTTCTTCTGATTCACCCTCCAGACTTCATCTTCTCCTTCTCCTTCTTCTGCTTCTTCTGATTCACCCTCCAGACTTCACCTTCTCCTTCTCCTTCTTCTGCTTCTTCTGATTCACCCTCCAGACTTCACCTTCTCCTTCTCCTTCTTCTACTTCTTCTGATTCACCCTACAGACTTCACCTTCTCCTTCTCCTTCTTCTACTTCTTCTGATTCACCCTCCAGTCTTCACCTTCTCCTTCTCCTTCTTCTGTTTCTTCTGCTTCACCCTCCAGACTTCACCTTCTCCTTCTCTTTCTTCTGCTTCTTCTGATTCACCCTCCAGACTTCACCTTCTCCTTCTCCTTCTTCTGATTCTTCTGATTCACCCTCCAGACTTCACCTTCTCCTTCTCCTTCTTCTGCTTCTTCTGATTCACCCTCCTGACTTCACCTTCTCCTTCTCCTTCTTCTACTTCTTCTGATTCACCCTCCTGACTTCACCTTCTCCTTCTCCTTCTTCTACTTCTTCTGCTTCACCCTCCAGACTTCACCTTCTCCTTCTTCTACTTCTTCTGATTCACCCTTCAGACTTTACCTTCTGCTTCTCCTTTTTCTGCTTCTTCTGATTCACCCTCCAGACTTCACCTTCTCCTTCTCCTTATTCTGCTTCTTCTGATTCACCCTCCAGACTTCACCTTCTCCTTCTCCTTCTTCTGCTTCTTCTGATTCACCCTCCAGACTTCACCTTCTCCTTCTCCTTCTTCTGCTTCTTCTGATTCACCCTCCAGACTTCACCTTCTCCTTCTCCTTCTTCTGCTTTTTCTGATTCACCCTCCAGACTTCACCTTCTCCTTCTCCTTCTTCTACTTCTTCTGATTCACCCTCCAGACTTCACCTTCTCCTTCTCTTTCTTCTGCTTCTTCTGATTCACCCTCCAGACTTCACCTTCTCCTTCTCCTTCTTCTGATTCTTCTGATTCACCCTCCAGACTTCACCTTCTCCTTCTCCTTCTTCTGCGTCTTCTGATTCACCCTCCTGACTTCACCTTCTCCTTCTCCTTCTTCTACTTCTTCTGCTTCCCCCTGCAGACTTCACCTTCTCCTTCTCCTTCTTCTACTTCTTCTGATTCACCCTCCAGACTTCACCTTCTCCTTCTCCTTCTTTTGCTTCTTCTGCTTCACACTCCAGACTTCACCTTCTCCTTCTCCTTCTTCTGCTTCTTCTGATTCACCCTCCTTACTTCACCTTCTCCTTCTCCTTCTTCTGCTTCTTCTGATTCACCCTCCTGACTTCACCTTCTCCTTCTCCTTCTTCTACTTCTTCTGATTCACCCTCCTGACTTCACCTTCTCCTTCTCCTTCTTCTACTTCTTCTGATTCACCCTCCAGACTTCACCTTCTCCTTCTCCTTCTTCTGCTTCTTCTGATTCACCCTCCAGACCTCACCTTCTCCTTCTCCTTCTTCTACTTCTTCTGATTCACCCTCCAGACTTCACCTTCTCCTTCTCCTTCTTCTGCTTCTTCTGATTCACCCTCCAGACTTCACCTTCTCCTTCTCCTTCTTCTACTTCTTCTGATTCACCCTCCAGACTTCACCTTCTCCTTCTCCTTCTTCTACTTCTTCTGATTCACCCTCCAGTCTTCACCTTCTCCTTCTCCTTCTTCTGTTTCTTCTGCTTCACCCTCCAGACTTCACCTTCTCCTTCTCTTTCTTCTGCTTCTTCTGATTCACCCTCCAGACTTCACCTTCTCCTTCTCCTTCTTCTGATTCTTCTGATTCACCCTCCAGACTTCACCTTCTCCTTCTCCTTCTGCTGCTTCTTCTGATTCACCCTCCTGACTTCACCTTCTCCTTCTCCTTCTTCTACTTCTTCTGATTCACCCTCCTGACTTCACCTTCTCCTTCTCCTTCTTCTACTTCTTCTGCTTCACCCTCCAGACTTCACCTTCTCCTTCTCCTTCTTCTACTTCTTCTGATTCACCCTTCAGACTTCACCTTCTGCTTCTCCTTTTTCTGCTTCTTCTGATTCACCCTCCAGACTTCACCTTCTCCTTCTCCTTATTCTGCTTCTTCTGATTCACCCTCCAGACTTCACCTTCTCCTTCTCCTTCTTCTGCTTCTTCTGATTCACCCTCCAGACTTCACCTTCTCCTTCTCCTTCTTCTGCTTTTTCTGATTCACCCTCCAGACTTCACCTTCTCCTTCTCCTTCTTCTACTTCTTCTGATTCACCCTCCAGACTTCACCTTCTCCTTCTCTTTCTTCTGCTTCTTCTGATTCACCCTCCAGACTTCACCTTCTCCTTCTCCTTCTTCTGATTCTTCTGATTCACCCTCCAGACTTCACCTTCTCCTTCTCCTTCTTCTGCTTCTTCTGATTCACCCTCCTGACTTCACCTTCTCCTTCTCCTTCTTCTACTTCTTCTGATTCACCCTCCTGACTTCACCTTCTCCTTCTCCTTCTTCTACTTCTTCTGCTTCCCCCTGCAGACTTCACCTTCTCCTTCTCCTTCTTCTACTTCTTCTGATTCACCCTTCAGACTTCACCTTCTGCTTCTCCTTTTTCTGCTTCTTCTGATTCACCCTCCAGACTTCACCTTCTCCTTCTCCTTATTCTGCTTCTTCTGATTCACCCTCCAGACTTCACCTTCTCCTTCTCCTTCTTCTGCTTCTTCTGATTCACCCTCCAGACTTCACCTTCTCCTTCTCCTTCTTCTGCTTCTTCTGATTCACCCTCCAGACTTCACCTTCTCCTTCTCCTTCTTCTGCTTTTTCTGATTCACCCTCCAGACTTCACCTTCTCCTTCTTCTACTTCTTCTGATTCACCCTCCAGACTTTACCTTCTCCTTCTCTTTCTTCTGCTTCTTCTGATTCACCCTCCAGACTTCACCTTCTCCTTCTCCTTCTGATTCTTCTGATTCACCCTCCAGACTTCACCTTCTCCTTCTCCTTCTTCTGCTTCTTCTGATTCACCCTCCTGACTTCACCTTCTCCTTCTCCTTCTTCTACTTCTTCTGATTCACCCTCCTGACTTCACCTTCTCCTTCTCCTTCTTCTACTTCTTCTGCTTCCCCCTGCAGACTTCACCTTCTCCTTCTCCTTCTTCTACTTCTTCTGATTCACCCTCCAGACTTCACCTTCTCCTTCTCCTTCTTTTGCTTCTTCTGCTTCACACTCCAGACTTCACCCTCTCCTTCTCCTTCTTCTGCTTCTTCTGATTCACCCTCCTTACTTCACCTTCTCCTTCTCCTTCTTCTGCTTCTTCTGCTTCACACTCCTGACTTCACCTTCTCCTTCTCCTTATTCTGCTTCTTCTGTTTCACCCTCCAGACTTCACCTTCTCCTTCTCCTTCTTCTGCTTCTTCTGATTCACCCTCCAGACTTCACCTTCTCCTTCTCCTTCTTCTGCTTCTTCTGATTCACCCTCCAGACTTCACCTTCTCCTTCTCCTTCTTCTACTTCTTCTGATTCACCCTCCAGACTTCACCTTCTCCTTCTCCTTCTTCTGCTTCATCTGGTTCACCCTCCAGACTTCACCTTCTGCTTCTCCTTCGTCTACTTCTTCTGATTCACCCTCCAGACTACACCTTCTCCTTCTCCTTCTTCTACTTCTTCTGATTCACCCTCCAGACTTCACCTTCTCCTTCTCCTTCTTCTGTTTCTTCTGATTCACCCTCCAGACTTCACCTTCTCCTTCTCCTTCTTCGACTTCTTCTGATTCACCCTCCAGACTTCACCTTCTCCTTCTCCTTCTTCTACTTCTTCTGATTCACCCTCCAGACTTCACCTTCTCCTTCTCCTTCTTCTACTTCTTCTGCTTCTCCCTCCAGACTTCACCTTCTCCTTCTCCTTCTTCTGCTTCTTCTGATTCACCCTCCAGACTTCACCTTCTCCTTCTCTTTCTTCTGCTTCTTCTGATTCACCCTGCAGACTTCACCTTCTCCTTCTCCTTCTTCTGATTCTTCTGTTTCACCCTCCAGACTTCACCTTCTCCTTCTCCTTCTTCTGCTTCTTCTGATTCACCCTCTTGACTTCACCTTCTCCTTCTCCTTCTTCTACTTCTTCTGATTCACCCTCCTGACTTCACCTTCTCCTTCTCCTTCTTCTACTTCTTCTGCTTCACCCTCCAGACTTCACCTTCTCCTTCTCCTTCTTCTACTTCTTCTGATTCACCCTCCAGACTTCACCTTCTCCTTCTCCTTCTTTTGCTTCTTCTGCTTCACACTCCAGACTTCACCTTCTCCTTCTCCTTCTTCTGCTTCTTCTGATTCACCCTCCTGACTTCACCTTCTCCTTCTCCTTCTTCTACTTCTTCTGATTCACCCTCCTGACTTCACCTTCTCCTTCTCCTTCTTCTACTTCTTCTGCTTCCCCCTGCAGACTTCACCTTCTCCTTCTCCTTCTTCTACTTCTTCTGATTCACCCTTCAGACTTCACCTTCTGCTTCTCCTTTTTCTGCTTCTTCTGATTCACCCTCCAGACTTCACCTTCTCCTTCTCCTTATTCTGCTTCTTCTGATTCACCCTCCAGACTTCACCTTCTCCTTCTCCTTCTTCTGCTTCTTCTGATTCACCCTCCAGACTTCACCTTCTCCTTCTCCTTCTTCTGCTTCTTCTGATTCACCCTCCAGACTTCACCTTCTCCTTCTCCTTCTTCTGCTTTTTCTGATTCACCCTCCAGACTTCACCTTCTCCTTCTTCTACTTCTTCTGATTCACCCTCCAGACTTCACCTTCTCCTTCTCTTTCTTCTGCTTCTTCTGATTCACCCTCCAGACTTCACCTTCTCCTTCTCCTTCTGATTCTTCTGATTCACCCTCCAGACTTCACCTTCTCCTTCTCCTTCTTCTGCTTCTTCTGATTCACCCTCCTGACTTCACCTTCTCCTTCTCCTTCTTCTACTTCTTCTGATTCACCCTCCTGACTTCACCTTCTCCTTCTCCTTCTTCTACTTCTTCTGCTTCCCCCTGCAGACTTCACCTTCTCCTTCTCCTTCTTCTACTTCTTCTGATTCACCCTCCAGACTTCACCTTCTCCTTCTCCTTCTTTTGCTTCTTCTGCTTCACACTCCAGACTTCACCTTCTCCTTCTCCTTCTTCTGCTTCTTCTGATTCACCCTCCTTACTTCACCTTCTCCTTCTCCTTCTTCTGCTTCTTCTGCTTCACACTCCTGACTTCACCTTCTCCTTCTCCTTATTCTGCTTCTTCTGTTTCACCCTCCAGACTTCACCTTCTCCTTCTCCTTCTTCTGCTTCTTCTGATTCACCCTCCAGACTTCACCTTCTCCTTCTCCTTCTTCTGCTTCTTCTGATTCACCCTCCAGACTTCACCTTCTCCTTCTCCTTCTTCTACTTCTTCTTATTCACCCTCCAGACTTCACCTTCTCCTTCTCCTTCTTCTGCTTCTTCTGGTTCACCCTCCAGACTACACCTTCTCCTTCTCCTTCTTCTACTTCTTCTGATTCACCCTCCAGACTTCACCTTCTCCTTCTCCTTCTTCTGTTTCTTCTGATTCACCCTCCAGACTTCACCTTCTCCTTCTCCTTCTTCGACTTCTTCTGATTCACCCTCCAGACTTCACTTCTCCTTCTCCTTCATCTACTTCTTCTGATTCACCCTCCAGACTTCACCTTCTCCTTCTCCTTCTTCTACTTCTTCTGCTTCTCCCTCCAGACTTCACCTTCTCCTTCTCCTTCTTCTGCTTCTTCTGATTCACCCTCCAGACTTCACCTTCTCCTTCTCTTTCTTCTGCTTCTTCTGATTCACCCTGCAGACTTCACCTTCTCCTTCTCCTTCTTCTGATTCTTCTGTTTCACCCTCCAGACTTCACCTTCTCCTTCTCCTTCTTCTGCTTCTTCTGATTCACCCTCTTGACTTCACCTTCTCCTTCTCCTTCTTCTACTTCTTCTGATTCACCCTCCTGACTTCACCTTCTCCTTCTCCTTCTTCTACTTCTTCTGCTTCACCCTCCAGACTTCACCTTCTCCTTCTCCTTCTTCTACTTCTTCTGATTCACCCTCCAGACTTCACCTTCTCCTTCTCCTTCTTTTGCTTCTTCTGCTTCACACTCCAGACTTCACCTTCTCCTTCTCCTTCTTCTGCTTCTTCTGATTCACCCTCCTTACTTCACCTTCTCCTTCTCCTTCTTCTACTTCTTCTGATTCACCCTCCAGACTTCACCTTCTCCTTCTCCTTCTTCTGCTTCTTCTGGTTCACCCTCCAGACTTCACCTTCTGCTTCTCCTTCGTCTACTTCTTCTGATTCACCCTCCAGACTACACCTTCTCCATCTCCTTCTTCTACTTCTTCTGATTCACCCTCCAGACTTCACCTTCTCCTTCTCCTTCTTCTGTTTCTTCTGATTCACCCTCCAGACTTCACCTTCTCCTTCTCCTTCTTCGACTTCTTCTGATTCACCCTCCAGACTTCACCTTCTCCTTCTCCTTCTTCTACTTCTTCTGATTCACCCTCCAGACTTCACCTTCTCCTTCTCCTTCTTCTACTTCTTCTGCTTCTCCCTCCAGACTTCACCTTCTCCTTCTCCTTCTTCTGCTTCTTCTGATTCACCCTCCAGACTTCACCTTCTCCTTCTCTTTCTTCTGCTTCTTCTGATTCACCCTCCAGACTTCACCTTCTCCTTCTCCTTCTTCTGACTCTTCTGTTTCACCCTCCAGACTTCACCTTCTCCTTCTCCTTCTTCTGCTTCTTCTGATTCACCCTCCTGACTTCACCTTCTCCTTCTCCTTCTTCTACTTCTTCTGATTCACCCTCCTGACTTCACCTTCTCCTTCTCCTTCTTCTACTTCTTCTGCTTCACCCTCCAGACTTCACCTTCTCCTTCTCCTTCTTCTACTTCTTCTGATTCACCCTCCAGACTTCACCTTCTCCTTCTCCTTCTTTTGCTTCTTCTGCTTCACACTCCAGACTTCACCTTCTCCTTCTCCTTCTTCTGCTTCTTCTGATTCACCCTCCTTACTTCACCTTCTCCTTCTCCTTCTTCTGCTTCTTCTGATTCACCCTCCTGACTTCACCTTCTCCTTCTCCTTATTCTGCTTCTTCTGTTTCACCCTCCAGACTTCACCTTCTCCTTCTCCTTCTTCTGCTTCTTCTGATTCACCCTCCAGACTTCACCTTCTCCTTCTCCTTCTTCTGCTTCTTCTGATTCACCCTCCAGACTTCACCTTCTCCTTCTCCTTCTTCTGCTTCTTCTGATTCACCCTCCAGACTTCACCTTCTCCTTCTCCTTCTTCTACTTCTTCTGATTCACCCTACAGACTTCACCTTCTCCTTCTCCTTCTTCTACTTCTTCTGATTCACCCTCCAGTCTTCACCTTCTCCTTCTCCTTCTTCTGTTTCTTCTGCTTCACCCTCCAGACTTCACCTTCTCCTTCTCTTTCTTCTGCTTCTTCTGATTCACCCTCCAGACTTCACCTTCTCCTTCTCCTTCTTCTGATTCTTCTGATTCACCCTCCAGACTTCACCTTCTCCTTCTCCTTCTTCTGCTTCTTCTGATTCACCCTCCTGACTTCACCTTCTCCTTCTCCTTCTTCTACTTCTTCTGATTCACCCTCCTGACTTCACCTTCTCCTTCTCCTTCTTCTACTTCTTCTGCTTCACCCTCCAGACTTCACCTTCTCCTTCTTCTACTTCTTCTGATTCACCCTTCAGACTTTACCTTCTGCTTCTCCTTTTTCTGCTTCTTCTGATTCACCCTCCAGACTTCACCTTCTCCTTCTCCTTATTCTGCTTCTTCTGATTCACCCTCCAGACTTCACCTTCTCCTTCTCCTTCTTCTGCTTCTTCTGATTCACCCTCCAGACTTCACCTTCTCCTTCTCCTTCTTCTGCTTCTTCTGATTCACCCTCCAGACTTCACCTTCTCCTTCTCCTTCTTCTGCTTTTTCTGATTCACCCTCCAGACTTCACCTTCTCCTTCTCTTTCTTCTGCTTCTTCTGATTCACCCTCCAGACTTCACCTTCTCCTTCTCCTTCTTCTGATTCTTCTGATTCACCCTCCAGACTTCACCTTCTCCTTCTCCTTCTTCTGCGTCTTCTGATTCACCCTCCTGACTTCACCTTCTCCTTCTCCTTCTTCTACTTCTTCTGCTTCCCCCTGCAGACTTCACCTTCTCCTTCTCCTTCTTCTACTTCTTCTGATTCACCCTCCAGACTTCACCTTCTCCTTCTCCTTCTTTTGCTTCTTCTGCTTCACACTCCAGACTTCACCTTCTCCTTCTCCTTCTTCTGCTTCTTCTGATTCACCCTCCTTACTTCACCTTCTCCTTCTCCTTCTTCTGCTTCTTCTGATTCACCCTCCTGACTTCACCTTCTCCTTCTCCTTCTTCTACTTCTTCTGATTCACCCTCCTGACTTCACCTTCTCCTTCTCCTTCTTCTACTTCTTCTGATTCACCCTCCAGACTTCACCTTCTCCTTCTCCTTCTTCTGCTTCTTCTGATTCACCCTCCAGACCTCACCTTCTCCTTCTCCTTCTTCTACTTCTTCTGATTCACCCTCCAGACTTCATCTTCTCCTTCTCCTTCTTCTGCTTCTTCTGATTCACCCTCCAGACTTCACCTTCTCCTTCTCCTTCTTCTGCTTCTTCTGATTCACCCTCCAGACTTCACCTTCTCCTTCTCCTTCTTCTACTTCTTCTGATTCACCCTCCAGACTTCACCTTCTCCTTCTCCTTCTTCTACTTCTTCTGATTCACCCTCCAGTCTTCACCTTCTCCTTCTCCTTCTTCTGTTTCTTCTGCTTCACCCTCCAGACTTCACCTTCTCCTTCTCTTTCTTCTGCTTCTTCTGATTCACCCTCCAGACTTCACCTTCTCCTTCTCCTTCTTCTGATTCTTCTGATTCACCCTCCAGACTTCACCTTCTCCTTCTCCTTCTGCTGCTTCTTCTGATTCACCCTCCTGACTTCACCTTCTCCTTCTCCTTCTTCTACTTCTTCTGATTCACCCTCCTGACTTCACCTTCTCCTTCTCCTTCTTCTACTTCTTCTGCTTCACCCTCCAGACTTCACCTTCTCCTTCTCCTTCTTCTACTTCTTCTGATTCACCCTTCAGACTTCACCTTCTGCTTCTCCTTTTTCTGCTTCTTCTGATTCACCCTCCAGACTTCACCTTCTCCTTCTCCTTATTCTGCTTCTTCTGATTCACCCTCCAGACTTCACCTTCTCCTTCTCCTTCTTCTGCTTCTTCTGATTCACCCTCCAGACTTCACCTTCTCCTTCTCCTTCTTCTGCTTTTTCTGATTCACCCTCCAGACTTCACCTTCTCCTTCTCCTTCTTCTACTTCTTCTGATTCACCCTCCAGACTTCACCTTCTCCTTCTCTTTCTTCTGCTTCTTCTGATTCACCCTCCAGACTTCACCTTCTCCTTCTCCTTCTTCTGATTCTTCTGATTCACCCTCCAGACTTCACCTTCTCCTTCTCCTTCTTCTGCTTCTTCTGATTCACCCTCCTGACTTCACCTTCTCCTTCTCCTTCTTCTACTTCTTCTGATTCACCCTCCTGACTTCACCTTCTCCTTCTCCTTCTTCTACTTCTTCTGCTTCCCCCTGCAGACTTCACCTTCTCCTTCTCCTTCTTCTACTTCTTCTGATTCACCCTTCAGACTTCACCTTCTGCTTCTCCTTTTTCTGCTTCTTCTGATTCACCCTCCAGACTTCACCTTCTCCTTCTCCTTATTCTGCTTCTTCTGATTCACCCTCCAGACTTCACCTTCTCCTTCTCCTTCTTCTGCTTCTTCTGATTCACCCTCCAGACTTCACCTTCTCCTTCTCCTTCTTCTGCTTCTTCTGATTCACCCTCCAGACTTCACCTTCTCCTTCTCCTTCTTCTGCTTTTTCTGATTCACCCTCCAGACTTCACCTTCTCCTTCTTCTACTTCTTCTGATTCACCCTCCAGACTTCACCTTCTCCTTCTCTTTCTTCTGCTTCTTCTGATTCACCCTCCAGACTTCACCTTCTCCTTCTCCTTCTGATTCTTCTGATTCACCCTCCAGACTTCACCTTCTCCTTCTCCTTCTTCTGCTTCTTCTGATTCACCCTCCTGACTTCACCTTCTCCTTCTCCTTCTTCTACTTCTTCTGATTCACCCTCCTGACTTCACCTTCTCCTTCTCCTTCTTCTACTTCTTCTGCTTCCCCCTGCAGACTTCACCTTCTCCTTCTCCTTCTTCTACTTCTTCTGATTCACCCTCCAGACTTCACCTTCTCCTTCTCCTTCTTTTGCTTCTTCTGCTTCACACTCCAGACTTCACCTTCTCCTTCTCCTTCTTCTGCTTCTTCTGATTCACCCTCCTTACTTCACCTTCTCCTTCTCCTTCTTCTGCTTCTTCTGCTTCACACTCCTGACTTCACCTTCTCCTTCTCCTTATTCTGCTTCTTCTGTTTCACCCTCCAGACTTCACCTTCTCCTTCTCCTTCTTCTGCTTCTTCTGATTCACCCTCCAGACTTCACCTTCTCCTTCTCCTTCTTCTGCTTCTTCTGATTCACCCTCCAGACTTCACCTTCTCCTTCTCCTTCTTCTACTTCTTCTGATTCACCCTCCAGACTTCACCTTCTCCTTCTCCTTCTTCTGCTTCTTCTGGTTCACCCTCCAGACTTCACCTTCTGCTTCTCCTTCGTCTACTTCTTCTGATTCACCCTCCAGACTACACCTTCTCCTTCTCCTTCTTCTACTTCTTCTGATTCACCCTCCAGACTTCACCTTCTCCTTCTCCTTCTTCTGTTTCTTCTGATTCACCCTCCAGACTTCACCTTCTCCTTCTCCTTCTTCGACTTCTTCTGATTCACCCTCCAGACTTCACCTTCTCCTTCTCCTTCTTCTACTTCTTCTGATTCACCCTCCAGACTTCACCTTCTCCTTCTCCTTCTTCTACTTCTTCTGCTTCTCCCTCCAGACTTCACCTTCTCCTTCTCCTTTTTCTGCTTCTTCTGATTCACCCTCCAGACTTCACCTTCTCCTTCTCTTTCTTCTGCTTCTTCTGATTCACCCTGCAGACTTCACCTTCTCCTTCTCCTTCTTCTGATTCTTCTGTTTCACCCTCCAGACTTCACCTTCTCCTTCTCCTTCTTCTGCTTCTTCTGATTCACCCTCTTGACTTCACCTTCTCCTTCTCCTTCTTCTACTTCTTCTGATTCACCCTCCTGACTTCACCTTCTCCTTCTCCTTCTTCTACTTCTTCTGCTTCACCCTCCAGACTTCACCTTCTCCTTCTCCTTCTTCTACTTCTTCTGATTCACCCTCCAGACTTCACCTTCTCCTTCTCCTTCTTTTGCTTCTTCTGCTTCACACTCCAGACTTCACCTTCTCCTTCTCCTTCTTCTGCTTCTTCTGATTCACCCTCCTTACTTCACCTTCTCCTTCTCCTTCTTCTGCTTCTTCTGATTCACCCTCCTGACTTCACCTTCTCCTTCTCCTTATTCTGCTTCTTCTGTTTCACCCTCCAGACTTCACCTTCTCCTTCTCCTTCTTCTGCTTCTTCTGATTCACCCTCTAGACTTCACCTTCTCCTTCTCCTTCTTCTGCTTCTTCTGATTCACCCTCCAGACTTCACCTTCTCCTTCTCCTTCTTCTACTTCTTCTGATTCACCCTCCAGACTTCACCTTCTCCTTCTCCTTCTTCTACTTCTTCTGCTTCTCCCTCCAGACTTCACCTTCTCCTTCTCCTTCTTCTGCTTCTTCTGATTCACCCTCCAGACTTCACCTTCTCCTTCTCCTTCTTCTACTTCTTCTGATTCACCCTCCAGACTTCACCTTCTACTTCTCCTTCTTCTACTTCTTCTGATTCACCCTCCAGACTTCACCTTCTCCTTCTCCTTCTTCTACTTCTTCCGATTCACCCTCCTGACTTCATCTTCTCCTTCTCCTTCTTCTGCTTCACCCTCCTGACTTCACCTTCTCCTTCTCCTTCTTCTACTTCTTCTGATTCACCCTCCAGACTTCACCTTCTCCTTCTCCTTCTTCTGCTTCCTCTGCTTCACCCTCCAGACTTCACCTTCTCCTTCTCCTTCTTCTGCTTCTTCTGCTTCGCCCTCCAGACATCACCTTCTCCTTCTCCTTCTTCTGCTTCTTCTGCTTCACCCTCCAGACTTCACCTTCTCCTTCTCCTTCTTCTGCTTCTTCTGATTCACCCTCCAGACTTCACCTTCTCCTTCTCCTTCTACTGCTTCTTCTGATTCACCCTCCAGACTTCACATTCTCCTTCTCCTTCTTCTACTTCTTCTGATTCACCCTCCAGACTTCACCTTCTCCTTCTCCTTCTTCTGCTTCTTCTGGTTCACCCTCCAGACTTCACCTTCTGCTTCTCCTTCGTCTACTTCTTCTGATTCACCCTCCAGACTACACCTTCTCCATCTCCTTCTTCTACTTCTTCTGATTCACCCTCCAGACTTCACCTTCTCCTTCTCCTTCTTCTGTTTCTTCTGATTCACCCTCCAGACTTCACCTTCTCCTTCTCCTTCTTCGACTTCTTCTGATTCACCCTCCAGACTTCACCTTCTCCTTCTCCTTCTTCTACTTCTTCTGATTCACCCTCCAGACTTCACCTTCTCCTTCTCCTTCTTCTACTTCTTCTGCTTCTCCCTCCAGACTTCACCTTCTCCTTCTCCTTCTTCTGCTTCTTCTGATTCACCCTCCAGACTTCACCTTCTCCTTCTCTTTCTTCTGCTTCTTCTGATTCACCCTCCAGACTTCACCTTCTCCTTCTCCTTCTTCTACTTCTTCTGATTCACCCTCCTGACTTCACCTTCTCCTTCTCCTTCTTCTACTTCTTCTGCTTCACCCTCCAGACTTCACCTTCTCCTTCTCCTTCTTCTACTTCTTCTGATTCACCCTCCAGACTTCACCTTCTCCTTCTCCTTCTTTTGCTTCTTCTGCTTCACACTCCAGACTTCACCTTCTCCTTCTCCTTCTTCTGCTTCTTCTGATTCACCCTCCTTACTTCACCTTCTCCTTCTCCTTCTTCTGCTTCTTCTGATTCACCCTCCTGACTTCACCTTCTCCTTCTCCTTATTCTGCTTCTTCTGTTTCACCCTCCAGACTTCACCTTCTCCTTCTCCTTCTTCTGCTTCTTCTGATTCACCCTCCAGACTTCACCTTCTCCTTCTCCTTCTTCTGCTTCTTCTGATTCACCCTCCAGACTTCACCTTCTCCTTCTCCTTCTTCTACTTCTTCTGATTCACCCTCCAGACTTCACCTTCTCCTTCTCCTTCTTCTACTTCTTCTGCTTCTCCCTCCAGACTTCACCTTCTCCTTCTCCTTCTTCTGCTTCTTCTGATTCACCCTCCAGACTTCACCTTCTCCTTCTCCTTCTTCTACTTCTTCTGATTCACCCTCCAGACTTCACCTTCTACTTCTCCTTCTTCTACTTCTTCTGATTCACCCTCCAGACTTCACCTTCTCCTTCTCCTTCTTCTACTTCTTCCGATTCACCCTCCTGACTTCACCTTCTCCTTCTCCTTCTTCTGCTTCACCCTCCTGACTTCACCTTCTCCTTCTCCTTCTTCTACTTCTTCTGATTCACCCTCCAGACTTCACCTTCTCCTTCTCCTTCTTCTGCTTCCTCTGCTTCACCCTCCAGACTTCACCTTCTCCTTCTCCTTCTTCTGCTTCTTCTGCTTCTTCTGCTTCGCCCTCCAGACATCACCATCTCCTTCTCCTTCTTCTGCTTCTTCTGCTTCACTCTCCTGACTTCACCTTCTCCTTCTCCTTCTTCTACTTCTTCTGATTCACCCTCCAGACTTCACCTTCTCCTTCTCCTTCTTCTGCTTCTTCTGCTTCACCCTCCAGACTTCACCTTCTCCTTCTCCTTCTTCTGCTTCTTCTGCTGCGCCCTCCAGACTTCACCTTCTCCTTCTCCTTCTTCTGCTTCTTCTGCTTCACCCTCCAGACTTCACCTTCTCCTTCTCCTTCTTCTACTTCTTCTGTTTCACCCCCCTGACTTCACCTGCTCCTTCTCCTTCTTCTGCTTCTTCTGATTCACCCTCCTAACTTTACCTTCTCCTTCTCCTTCTTCTGCTTCTTCTGATTCACCCTCCTGACTTCACCTTCTCCTTCTCCTTCTTCTGCTTCTTCTAATTCACCCTCCAGACTTCACCTACTCCTTCTCCTTCTTCTGCTTCTTCTGATTCACCCTCCAGACTTCACCTTCTCCTTCTCCTTCTTCTGCTTCTTCTGATTGACCCTCCAGACCTCACCTTCTCCTTCTCCTTCTTCTACTTCTTCTGATTCACCCTCCAGACTTCATCTTCTCCTTCTCCTTCTTCTGCTTCTTCTGATTCACCCTCCAGACTTCACCTTCTCCTTCTCCTTCTTCTGCTTCTTCTGATTCACCCTCCAGACTTCACCTTCTCCTTTTCCTTCTTCTACTTCTTCTGATTCTCCCTCCTGACTTCACCTTCTCCTTCTCCTTCTTCTGCTTCTTCTGCTTCACCCTCCAGACTTTACCTTCTCCTGCTCCTTCTTCTGCTTCTTCTGCTTCACCCTCCAGACTTCACCTTCTCCTTCTCCTTCTTCTGCTTCTTCTGCTTCACCCTCCTGACTTCACCTTCTCCTTCTCCTTCTTCTACTTCTTCTGACTCACCCTCCAGACTTCACCATCTCCTTCTCCTTCTTCTGCTTCTTCTGCTTCACCCTCCAGACTTCACCTTCTCCTTCTCCTTCTTCTGCTTCTTCTGCTTCGCCCTCCAGACATCACCTTCTCCTTCTCCTTCTTCTGCTTCTTCTGCTTCACCCTCCAGACTTCACCTTCTCCTTCTCCTTCTTCTGCTTCTTCTGCTTCACTCTCCTGACTTCACCTTCTCCTTCTCCTTCTTCTGATTCTTCTGATTCACCCTCCAGACTTCACCTTCTCCTTCTCCTTCTTCTGCTTCTTCTGATTCACCCTCCTGACTTCACCTTCTCCTTCTCCTTCTTCTACTTCTTCTGATTCACCCTCCTGACTTCACCTTCTCCTTCTCCTTCTTCTACTTCTTCTGCTTCCCCCTGCAGACTTCACCTTCTCCTTCTCCTTCTTCTACTTCTTCTGATTCACCCTTCAGACATCACCTTCTGCTTCTCCTTTTTCTGCTTCTTCTGATTCACCCTCCAGACTTCACCTTCTCCTTCTCCTTATTCTGCTTCTTCTGATTCACCCTCCAGACTTCACCTTCTCCTTCTCCTTCTTCTGCTTCTTCTGATTCACCCTCCAGACTTCACCTTCTCCTTCTCCTTCTTCTGCTTCTTCTGATTCACCCTCCAGACTTCACCTTCTCCTTCTCCTTCTTCTGCTTTTTCTGATTCACCCTCCAGACTTCACCTTCTCCTTCTTCTACTTCTTCTGATTCACCCTCCAGACATCACCTTCTCCTTCTCTTTCTTCTGCTTCTTCTGATTCACCCTCCAGACTTCACCTTCTCCTTCTCCTTCTTCTGATTCTTCTGATTCACCCTCCAGACTTCACCTTCTCCTTCTCCTTCTTCTGCTTCTTCTGATTCACCCTCCTGACTTCACCTTCTCCTTCTCCTTCTTCTACTTCTTCTGATTCACCCTCCTGACTTCACCTTCTCCTTCTCCTTCTTCTACTTCTTCTGCTTCCCCCTGCAGACTTCACCTTCTCCTTCTCCTTCTTCTACTTCTTCTGATTCACCCTCCAGACTTCACCTTCTCCTTCTCCTTCTTTTGCTTCTTCTGCTTCACACTCCAGACTTCACCTTCTCCTTCTCCTTCTTCTGCTTCTTCTGATTCACCCTCCTTACTTCACCTTCTCCTTCTCCTTCTTCTGCTTCTTCTGATTCACACTCCTGACTTCACCTTCTCCTTCTCCTTATTCTGCTTCTTCTGTTTCACCCTCCAGACTTCACCTTCTCCTTCTCCTTCTTCTGCTTCTTCTGATTCACCCTCCAGACTTCACCTTCTCCTTCTCCTTCTTCTGCTTCTTCTGATTCACCCTCCAGACTTCACCTTCTCCTTCTCCTTCTTCTACTTCTTCTGATTCACCCTCCAGACTTCACCTTCTCCTTCTCCTTCTTCTGCTTCTTCTGGTTCACCCTCCAGACTTCACCTTCTGCTTCTCCTTCGTCTACTTCTTCTGATTCACCCTCCAGACTACACCTTCTCCTTCTACTTCTTCTACTTCTTCTGATTCACCCTCCAGACTTCACCTTCTCCTTCTCCTTCTTCTGTTTCTTCTGATTCACCCTCCAGACTTCACCTTCTCCTTCTCCTTCTTCGACTTCTTCTGATTCACCCTCCAGACTTCACCTTCTCCTTCTCCTTCTTCTACTTCTTCTGATTCACCCTCCAGACTTCACCTTCTCCTTCTCCTTCTTCTACTTCTTCTGCTTCTCCCTCCAGACTTCACCTTCTCCTTCTCCTTCTCCTTCTTCTGCTTCTTCTGATTCACCCTCCAGACTTCACCTTCTCCTTCTCTTTCTTCTGCTTCTTCTGATTCACCCTCCAGACTTCACCTTCTCCTTCTCCTTCTTCTGATTCTTCTGTTTCACCCTCCAGACTTCACCTTCTCCTTCTCCTTCTTCTGCTTCTTCTGATTCACCCTCCTGACTTCACCTTCTCCTTCTCCTTCTTCTACTTCTTCTGATTCACCCTCCTGACTTCACCTTCTCCTTCTCCTTCTTCTACTTCTTCTGCTTCACCCTCCAGACTTCACCTTCTCCTTCTCCTTCTTCTACTTCTTCTGATTCACCCTCCAGACTTCACCTTCTCCTTCTCCTTCTTTTGCTTCTTCTGCTTCACACTCCAGACTTCACCTTCTCCTTCTCCTTCTTCTGCTTCTTCTGATTCACCCTCCTTACTTCACCTTCTCCTTCTCCTTCTTCTGCTTCTTCTGATTCACCCTCCTGACTTCACCTTCTCCTTCTCCTTATTCTGCTTCTTCTGTTTCACCCTCCAGACTTCACCTTCTCCTTCTTCTGCTTCTTCTGATTCACCCTCCAGACTTCACCTTCTCCTTCTCCTTCTTCTGCTTCTTCTGATTCACCCTCCAGACTTCACCTTCTCCTTCTCCTTCTTCTACTTCTTCTGATTCACCCTCCAGACTTCACCTTCTCCTTCTCCTTCTTCTACTTCTTCTGCTTCTCCCTCCAGACTTCACCTTCTCCTTCTCCTTCTTCTGCTTCTTCTGATACACCCTCCAGACTTCACCTTCTCCTTCTCCTTCTTCTACATCTTCTGATTCACCCTCCAGACTTCACCTTCTACTTCTCCTTCTTCTACTTCTTCTGATTCACCCTCCAGACTTCACCTCCTCCTTCTCCTTCTTCTACTTCTTCCGATTCACCCTCCTGACTTCACCTTCTCCTTCTCCTTCTTCTGCTTCACCCTCCTGACTTCACCTTCTCATTCTCCTTCTTCTACTTCTTCTGATTCACCCTCCAGACTTCACCTTCTCCTTCTCCTTCTTCTGCTTCCTCTGCTTCACCCTCCAGACTTCACCTTCTCCTTCTCCTTCTTCTGCTTCTTCTGCTTCGCCCTCCAGACATCACCTTCTCCTTCTCCTTCTTCTGCTTCTTCTGCTTCACCCTCCAGACTTCACCTTCTCCTTCTCCTTCTTCTGCTTCTTCTGATTCACCCTCCAGACTTCACCTTCTCCTTCTCCTTCTTCTGCTTCTTCTGATTCACCCTCCAGACTTCACCTTCTCCTTCTCCTTCTTCTACTTCTTCTGATTCACCCTCCAGACTTCACCTTCTCCTTCTCCTTCTTCTGCTTCTTCTGGTTCACCCTCCAGACTTCACCTTCTGCTTCTCCTTCGTCTACTTCTTCTGATTCACCCTCCAGACTACACCTTCTCCTTCTCCTTTTTCTACTTCTTCTGATTCACCCTCCAGACTTCACCTTCTCCTTCTCCTTCTTCTGTTTCTTCTGATTCACCCTCCAGACTTCACCTTCTCCTTCTCCTTCTTCGACTTCTTCTGATTCACCCTCCAGACTTCACCTTCTCCTTCTCCTTCTTCTACTTCTTCTGATTCACCCTCCAGACTTCACCTTCTCCTTCTCCTTCTTCTACTTCTTCTGCTTCTCCCTCCAGACTTCACCTTCTCCTTCTCCTTCTTCTGCTTCTTCTGATTCACCCTCCAGACTTCACCTTCTCCTTCTCTTTCTTCTGCTTCTTCTGATTCACCCTCCAGACTTCACCTTCTCCTTCTCCTTCTTCTGATTCTTCTGTTTCACCCTCCAGACTTCACCTTCTCCTTCTCCTTCTTCTGCTTCTTCTGATTCACCCTCCTGACTTCACCTTCTCCTTCTCCTTCTTCTACTTCTTCTGATTCACCCTCCTGACTTCACCTTCTCCTTCTCCTTCTTCTACTTCTTCTGCTTCACCCTCCAGACTTCACCTTCTCCTTCTCCTTCTTCTACTTCTTCTGATTCACCCTCCAGACTTCACCTTCTCCTTCTCCTTCTTTTGCTTCTTCTGCTTCACACTCCAGACTTCACCTTCTCCTTCTCCTTCTTCTGCTTCTTCTGATTCACCCTCCTTACTTCACCTTCTCCTTCTCCTTCTTCTGCTTCTTCTGATTCACCCTCCTGACTTCACCTTCTCCTTCTCCTTATTCTGCTTCTTCTGTTTCACCCTCCAGACTTCACCTTCTCCTTCTCCTTCTTCTGCTTCTTCTGATTCACCCTCCAGACTTCACCTTCTCCTTCTCCTTCTTCTGCTTCTTCTGATTCACCCTCCAGACTTCACCTTCTCCTTCTCCTTCTTTTACTTCTTCTGATTCACCCTCCAGACTTCACCTTCTCCTTCTCCTTCTTCTACTTCTTCTGCTTCTCCCTCCAGACTTCACCTTCTCCTTCTCCTTCTTCTGCTTCTTCTGATTCACCCTCCAGACTTCACCTTCTCCTTCTCCTTCTTCTACTTCTTCTGATTCACCCTCCAGACTTCACCTTCTACTTCTCCTTCATCTACTTCTTCTGATTCACCCTCCAGACTTCACCTTCTCCTTCTCCTTCTTCTACTTCTTCCGATTCACCCTCCTGACTTCACCTTCTCCTTCTCCTTCTTCTGCTTCACCCTCCTGACTTCACCTTCTCCTTCTCCTTCTTCTACTTCTTCTGATTCACCCTCCAGACTTCACCTTCTCCTTCTCCTTCTTCTGCTTCCTCTGCTTCACCCTCCAGACTTCACCTTCTCCTTCTCCTTCTTCTGCTTCTTCTGCTGCGCCCTCCAGACTTCACCTTCTCCTTCTCCTTCTTCTGCTTCTTCTGCTTCACCCTCCTGACTTCACCTTCTCCTTCTCCTTCTTCTACTTCTTCTGTTTCACCCCCCTGACTTCACCTGCTCCTTCTCCTTCTTCTGCTTCTTCTGATTCACCCTCCTAACTTTACCTTCTCCTTCTCCTTCTTCTGCTTCTTCTGATTCACCCTCCTGACTTCACCTTCTCCTTCTCCTTCTTCTGCTTCTTCTAATTCACCCTCCAGACTTCACCTACTCCTTCTCCTTCTTCTGCTTCTTCTGATTCACCCTCCAGACTTCACCTTCTCCTTCTCGTTCTTCTGCTTCTTCTGATTGACCCTCCAGACCTCACCTTCTCCTTCTCCTTCTTCTACTTCTTCTGATTCACCCTCCAGACTTCATCTTCTCCTTCTCCTTCTTCTGCTTCTTCTGATTCACCCTCCAGACTTCACCTTCTCCTTCTCCTTCTTCTGCTTCTTCTGATTCACCCTCCAGACTTCACCTTCTCCTTCTCCTTCTTCTACTTCTTCTGATTCACCCTCCTGACTTCACCTTCTCCTTCTCCTTCTTCTGCTTCTTCTGCTTCACCCTCCAGACTTCACCTTCTCCTGCTCCTTCTTCTGCTTCTTCTGCTTCACCCTCCAGACTTCACCTTCTCCTTCTCCTTCTTCTGCTTCTTCTGCTTCACCCTCCTGACTTCACATTCTCCTTCTCCTTCTTCTACTTCTTCTGATTCACCCTCCAGACTTCACCTTCTCCTTCTCCTTCTTCTGCTTCTTCTGCTTCACCCTCCAGACTTCACCTTCTCCTTCTCCTTCTTCTGCTTCTTCTGCTTCGCCCTCCAGACTTCACCTTCTCCTTCTCCATCTTCTGCTTCTTCTGCTTCACTCTCCTGACTTCACCTTCTCCTTCTCCTTCTTCTACTTCTTCTGATTCACCCTCCAGACTTCACCTTCTCCTTCTCCTTCTTCTGCTTCTTCTGCTTCACCCTCTAGACTTCAACTTCTCCTTCTCCTTCTTCTGCTTCTTCTGCTGCGCCCTCCAGACTTCACCTTCTCCTTCTCCTTCTTCTGCTTCTTCTGCTTCACCGTCCTGACTTCACCTTCTCCTTCTCCTTCTTCTACTTCTTCTGCTTCACCCCCCTGACTTCACCTGCTCCTTCTCCTTCTTCTGCTTCTTATGATTCACCCTCCTAACTTCACCTTCTCCTTCTCCTTCTTCTGCCTCTTCTGATTCACCCTCCTGACTTCACCTTCTCCTTCTCCTTCTTCTGCTTCTTCTGATTCACCCTCCTGACTTCACCTTCTCCTTCTCCTTCTTCTACTTCTTCTGATTCACCCTCCTGACTTCACCTTCTCCTTCTCCTTCTTCTACTTCTTCTGCTTCACCCTCCAGACTTCACCTTCTCCTTCTCCTTCTTCTACTTCTTCTGATTCACCCTCCAGACTTCACCTTCTCCTTCTCCTTCTTTTGCTTCTTCTGCTTCACACTCCAGACTTCACCTTCTCCTTCTCCTTCTTCTGCTTCTTCTGATTCACCCTCCTTACTTCACCTTCTCCTTCTCCTTCTTCTGCTTCTTCTGATTCACCCTCCTGACTTCACCTTCTCCTTCTCCTTATTCTGCTTCTTCTGTTTCACCCTCCAGACTTCACCTTCTCCTTCTCCTTCTTCTGCTTCTTCTGATTCACCCTCCAGACTTCACCTTCTCCTTCTCCTTCTTCTGCTTCTTCTGATTCACCCTCCAGACTTCACCTTCTTCTTCTCCTTCTTCTACTTCTTCTGATTCACCCTCCAGACTTCACCTTCTCCTTCTCCTTCTTCTACTTCTTCTGCTTCTCCCTCCAGACTTCACCTTCTCCTTCTCCTTCTTCTGCTTCTTCTGATTCACCCTCCAGACTTCACCTTCTCCTTCTCCTTCTTCTACTTCTTCTGATTCACCCTCCAGACTTCACCTTCTACTTCTCCTTCTTCTACTTCTTCTGATTCACCCTCCAGACTTCACCTTCTCCTTCTCCTTCTTCTACTTCTTCCGATTCACCCTCCTGACTTCACCTTCTCCTTCTCCTTCTTCTGCTTCACCCTCCTGACTTCACCTTCTCCTTCTCCTTCTTCTACTTCTTCTGATTCACCCTCCAGACTTCACCTTCTCCTTCTCCTTCTTCTGCTTCCTCTGCTTCACCCTCCAGACTTCACCTTCTCCTTCTCCTTCTTCTGCTTCTTCTGCTTCGCCCTCCAGACATCACCTTCTCCTTCTCCTTCTTCTGCTTCTTCTGCTTCACCCTCCAGACTTCACCTTCTCCTTCTCCTTCTTCTGCTTCTTCTGCTTCACTCTCCTGACTTCACCTTCTCCTTCTCCTTCTTCTACTTCTTCTGATTCACCCTCCAGACTTCACCTTCTCCTTCTCCTTCTTCTGCTTCTTCTGCTTCACCCTCCAGACTTCACCTTCTCCTTCTCCTTCTTCTGCTTCTTCTGCTGCGCCCTCCAGACTTCACCTTCTCCTTCTCCTTCTTCTGCTTCTTCTGCTTCACCCTCCTGACTTCACCTTCTCCTTCTCCTTCTTCTACTTCTTCTGTTTCACCCCCCTGACTTCACCTGCTCCTTCTCCTTCTTCTGCTTCTTCTGATTCACCCTCCTAACTTTACCTTCTCCTTCTCCTTCTTCTGCTTCTTCTGATTCACCCTCCTGACTTCACCTTCTCCTTCTCCTTCTTCTGCTTCTTCTAATTCACCCTCCAGACTTCACCTACTCCTTCTCCTTCTTCTGCTTCTTCTGATTCACCCTCCAGACTTCACCTTCTCCTTCTCCTTCTTCTGCTTCTTCTGATTGACCCACCAGACCTCACCTTCTCCTTCTCCTTCTTCTACTTCTTCTGATTCACCCTCCAGACTTCATCTTCTCCTTCTCCTTCTTCTGCTTCTTCTGATTCACCCTCCAGACTTCACCTTCTCCTTCTCCTTCTTCTGCTTCTTCTGATTCACCCTCCAGACTTCACCTTCTCCTTCTCCTTCTTCTGCTTCTTCTGCTTCACCCTCCAGACTTCACCTTCTCCTGCTCCTTCTTCTGCTTCTTCTGCTTCACCCTCCAGACTTCACCTTCTCCTTCTCCTTCTTCTGCTTCTTCTGCTTCACCCTCCTGACTTCACCTTCTCCTTGTCCTTCTTCTACTTCTTCTGATTCACCCTCCAGACTTCACCTTCTCCTTCTCCTTCTTCTGCTTCTTCTGCTTCACCCTCCAGACTTCACCTTCTCCTTCTCCTTCTTCTGCTTCTTCTGCTTCGCCCTCCAGACTTCACCTTCTCCTTCTCCATCTTCTGCTTCTTCTGCTTCACTCTCCTGACTTCACCTTCTCCTTCTCCTTCTTCTACTTCTTCTGATTCACCCTCCAGACTTCACCTTCTCCTTCTCCTTCTTCTGCTTCTTCTGCTTCACCCTCTAGACTTCAACTTCTCCTTCTCCTTCTTCTGCTTCTTCTGCTGCGCCCTCCAGACTTCACCTTCTCCTTCTCCTTCTTCTGCTTCTTCTGCTTCACCGTCCTGACTTCACCTTCTCCTTCTCCTTCTTCTACTTCTTCTGATTCACCCTCCTTACTTCACCTTCTCCTTCTCCTTCTTCTGCTTCTTCTGATTCACCCTCCTGACTTCACCTTCTCCTTCTCCTTATTCTGCTTCTTCTGATTCACCCTCCTGACTTCACCTTCTCCTTCTCCTTCTTCTGCTTCTTCTGATTCACCCTCCAGACTTCACCTTCTCCTTCTCCTTCTTCTGCTTCTTCTGTTTCACTCTCCAGACTTCACCTTCTCCTTCTCCTTCTTCTGCTTCTTCTGATTCACCCTCCAGACTTCATCTTCTCCTTCTCCTTCTTCTGCTTCTTCTGATTCACCCTCCAGACTTCACCTTCTCCTTCTCCTTCTTCTGCTTCTTCTGATTCACCCTCCAGACTTCACCTTCTCCTTCTCCTTCTTCTACTTCTTCTGATTCACCCTCCAGACTTCACCATATCCTTCTCCTTCTTCTACTTCTTCAGATTCACCCTCCAGTCTTCACCTTCTCCTTCTCCTTCTTCTGTTTCTTCTGCTTCACCCTCCAGACTTCACCTTCTCCTTCTCTTTCTTCTGCTTCTTCTGATTCACCCTCCAGGCTTCACCCTCTCCTTCTCCTTCTTCTGATTCTTCTGATTCACCCTCCAGACTTCACCTTCTCCTTCTCCTTCTTCTGCTTCTTCTGATTCACCCTCCAGACTTCACCTTCTCCTTCTCCTTCTTCTGCTTCTTCTGATTCACCCTCCAGACTTCATCTTCTCCTTCTCCTTCTTCTGCTTCTTCTGATTCACCCTCCAGACTTCACCTTCTCCTTCTCCTTCTTCTGCTTCTTCTGATTCACCCTCCAGACTTCACCTTCTCCTTCTCCTTCTTCTACTTCTTCTGATTCACCCTCCAGACTTCACCTTCTCCTTCTCCTTCTTCTACTTCTTCAGATTCACCCTCCAGTCTTCACCTTCTCCTTCTCCTTCTTCTGTTTCTTCTGCTTTACCCTCCAGAATTCACCTTCTCCTTCTCTTTCTTCTGCTTCTTCTGATTCACCCTCCAGACTTCAACTTCTCCTTCTCCTTCTTCTGATTCTTCTGATTCACCCTCCAGACTTCACCTTCTCCTTCTCCTTCTTCTGCTTCTTCTGATTCACCCTCCTGACTTCACCTTCTCCTTCTCCTTCTTCTACTTCTTCTGATTCACCCTCCTGACTTCACCTTCTCCTTCTCCTTCTTCTACTTCTTCTGCTTCACCCTCCAGACTTCACCTTCTCCTTCTCCTTCTTCTACTTCTTCTGATTCACCCTCCAGACTTCACATTCTCCTTCTCCTTCTTTTGCTTCTTCTGCTTCACACTCCAGACTTCACCTTCTCCTTCTCCTTCTTCTGCTTCTTCTAATTCACCCTCCTTACTTCACCTTCTCCTTCTCCTTCTTCTGCTTCTTCTGATTCACCCTCCTGACTTCACCTTCTCCTTCTCCTTATTCTGCTTCTTCTGTTTCACCCTCCAGACTTCACCTTCTCCTTCTCCTTCTTCTGCTTCTTCTGATTCACCCTCCAGACTTCCCCTTCTCCTTCTCCTTCTTCTGCTTCTTCTGATTCACCCTCCAGACTTCACCTTCTCCTTCTCCTTCTTCTACTTCTTCTGATTCACCCTCCAGACTTCACCTTCTCCTTCTCCTTCTTCTGCTTCTTCTGATTCACCCTCCAGACTTCACCTTCTCCTTCTCCTTCGTCTACTTCTTCTGATTCACCCTCCAGACTACACCTTCTCCTTCTCCTTCTTCTACTTCTTCTGATTCACCCTCCAGACTTCACCTTCTCCTTCTCCTTCTTCTGTTTCTTCTGATTCACCCTCCAGACTTCACCTTCTCCTTCTCCTTCTTCTACTTCTTCTGATTCAGACTCCAGACTTCACCTTCTCCTTCTCCTTCTTCTACTTCTTCTGATTCACCCTCCAGACTTCACCTTCTCCTTCTCCTTCTTCTACTTCTTCTGCTTCTCCCTCCAGACTTCACCTTCTCCTTCTTCTGCTTCTTCTGATTCACCCTCCAGACTTCACCTACCCCTTCTCCTTCTTCTACTTCTTCTGATTCACCCTCCAGACTTCACCTTCTCCTTCTCCTTCTTCTACTTCTTCTGATTCACCCTCCAGACTTCACCTTCTCCTTCTCCTTCTTCTACTTCTTCCGATTCACCCTCCTGACTTCACCTTCTCCTTCTCCTTCTTCTGCTTCTTCTGCTTCACCCTCCTGACTTCACCTTCTCCTTCTCCTTCTTCTACTTCTTCTGATTCACCCTCCAGACTTCACCTTCTCCTTCTCCTTCTTCTGCTTCTTCTGCTTCACCCTCCAGACTTCACCTTCTCCTTCTCCTTCTTCTGCTTCTTCTGATTCGCCCTCCAGAGATCACCTTCTCCTTCTCCTTCTTCTGCTTCTTCTGCTTCACCCTCCAGACTTCACCTTCTCCTTCTCCTTCTTCTGCTTCTTCTGCTTCACTCTCCTGACTTCACCTTCTCCTTCTCCTTCTTCTACTTCATCTGATTCACCCTCCAGAATTCACCTTCTCCTTCTCCTTCTTCTGCTTCTTCTGCTTCACCCTCCAGACTTCACCTTCTCCTTCTCCTTCTTCTGCTTCTTCTGCTGCGCCCTCCAGACTTCACCTTCTCCTTCTCCTTCTTCTGCTTCTTCTGCTTCACCCTCCTGACTTCACCTTCTCCTTCTCCTTCTTCTACTTCTTCTGTTTCTCCCCCCTGACTTCACCTGCTCCTTCTCCTTCTTCTACTTCTTCTGATTCACCCTCCTAACTTTACCTTCTCCTTCTCCTTCTTCTGCTTCTTCTGATTCACCCTCCTGACTTCACCTTCTCCTTCTCCTTCTTCTGCTTCTTCTAATTCACCCTCCAGACTTCACCTTCTCCTTCTCCTTCTTCTGCTTCTTCTGATTCACTCTCCAGACTTCACCTTCTCCTTCTCCTTCTTCTGCTTCTTCTGATTGACCCTCCAGACCTCACCTTCTCCTTCTCCTTCTTCTACTTCTTCTGATTCACCCTCCAGACTTCATCTTCTCCTTCTCCTTCTTCTGCTTCTTCTGATTCACCCTCCAGACTTCACCTTCTCCTTCTCCTTCTTCTGCTTCTTCTGATTCACCCTCCAGACTTCACCTTCTCCTTCTCCTTCTTCTGCTTCTTCTGATTCACCCTCCAGACTTCACCTTCTCCTTCTCCTTCTTCTACTTCTTCTGATTCACCCTCCAGACTTCACCTTCTCCTTCTCCTTCTTCTACTTCTTCCGATTCACCCTCCTGACTTCACCTTCTCCTTCTCCTTCTTCTGCTTCTTCTGCTTCACCCTCCTGACTTCACCTTCTCCTTCTCCTTCTTCTACTTCTTCTGATTCACCCTCCAGACTTCACCTTCTCCTTCTCCTTCTTCTGCTTCTTCTGCTTCACCCTCCAGACTTCACCTTCTCCTTCTCCTTCTTCTGCTTCTTCTGATTCGCCCTCCAGACATCACCTTCTCCTTCTCCTTCTTCTCCTTCTTCTGCTTCACCCTCCAGACTTCACCTTCTCCTTCTCCTTCTTCTGCTTCTTCTGCTTCACTCTCCTGACTTCACCTTCTCCTTCTCCTTCTTCTACTTCATCTGATTCACCCTCCAGAATTCACCTTCTCCTTCTCCTTCTTCTGCTTCTTCTGCTTCACCCTCCAGACTTCACCTTCTCCTTCTCCTTCTTCTGCTTCTTCTGCTGCGCCCTCCAGACTTCACCTTCTCCTTCTCCTTCTTCTGCTTCTTCTGCTTCACCCTCCTGACTTCACCTTCTCCTTCTCCTTCTTCTACTTCTTCTGTTTCTCCCCCCTGACTTCACCTGCTCCTTCTCCTTCTTCTGCTTCTTCTGATTCACCCTCCTAACTTTACCTTCTCCTTCTCCTTCTTCTGCTTCTTCTGATTCACCCTCCTGACTTCACCTTCTCCTTCTCCTTCTTCTGCTTCTTCTAATTCACCCTCCAGACTTCACCTTCTCCTTCTCCTTCTTCTGCTTCTTCTGATTCACTCTCCAGACTTCACCTTCTCCTTCTCCTTCTTCTGCTTCTTCTGATTGACCCTCCAGACCTCACCTTCTCCTTCTCCTTCTTCTACTTCTTCTGATTCACCCTCCAGACTTCATCTTCTCCTTCTCCTTCTTCTGCTTCTTCTGATTCACCCTCCAGACTTCACCTTCTCCTTCTCCTTCTTCTGCTTCTTCTGATTCACCCTCCAGACTTCACCTTCTCCTTCTCCTTCTTCTACTTCTTCTGATTCACCCTCCTGACTTCACCTTCTCCTTCTCCTTCTTCTGCTTCTTCTGCTTCACCCTCCAGACTTCACCTTCTCCTGCTCCTTCTTCTGCTTCTTCTGCTTCACCCTCCAGACTTCACCTTCTCCTTCTCCTTCTTCTGCTTCTACTGCTTCACCCTCCTGCCTTCACCTTCTCCTTCTCCTTCTTCTACTTCTTCTGATTCACCCTCCAGACTTCACCTTCTCCTTCTCCTTCTTCTGCTTCTTCTGCTTCACCCTCCAGACTTCACCTTCTCCTTCTCCTTCTTCTGCTTCTTCTGCTTCGCCCTCCAGACTTCACCTTCTCCTTCTCCATCTTCTGCTTCTTCTGCTTCACTCTCCTGACTTCACCTTCTCCTTCTCCTTCTTCTACTTCTTCTGATTCACCCTCCAGACTTCACCTTCACCTTCTCCTTCTTCTGCTTCTTCTGCTTCACCCTCCAGACTTCAGCTTCTCCTTCTCCTTCTTCTGCTTCTTCTGCTGCGCCCTCCAGACTTCACCTTCTCCTTCTCCTTCTTCTGCTTCTTCTGCTTCACCGTCCTGACTTCACCTTCTCCTTCTCCTTCTTCTACTTCTTCTGCTTCACCCCCCTGACTTCACCTGCTCCTTCTCCTTCTTCTGCTTCTTCTGATTCACCCTCCTAACTTCACCTTCTCCTTCTCCTTCTTCTGCTTCTTCTGATTCACCCTCCTGACTTCACCTTCTCCTTCTCCTTCTTCTGCTTCTTCTGATTCACCCTCCAGACTTCACCTTCTCCTTCTCCTTCTTCTGCTTCTTCTGTTTCACCCTCCAGACTTCACCTTCTCCTTCTCCTTCTTCTGCTTCTTCTGATTCACCCTCCAGACTTCATCTTCTCCTTCTCCTTCTTCTGCTTCTTCTGATTCACCCTCCAGACTTCACCTTCTCCTTCTCCTTCTTCTGCTTCTTCTGATTCACCCTCCAGACTTCACCTTCTCCTTCTCCTTCTTCTACTTCTTCTGATTCACCCTCCAGACTTCACCTTCTCCTTCTCCTTCTTCTAATTCTTCAGATTCACCCTCCAGTCTTCACCTTCTCCTTCTGCTTCTTCTGTTTCTTCTGCTTCACCCTCCAGACTTCACCTTCTCCTTCTCTTTCTTCTGCTTCTTCTGATTCACCCTCCAGACTTCAACTTCTCCTTCTCCTTCTTCTGATTCTTCTGATTCACCCTCCAAACTTCACCTTCTCCTTCTCCTTCTTCTGTTTCTTCTGATTCACCCTCCAGACTTCACCTTCTCCTTCTCCTTCTTCAGCTTCTTCTGATTCTCCCTCCAGACTTCATCTTCTCCTTCTCCTTCTTCTGCTTCTTCTGATTCACCCTCCAGACTTCACCTTCTCCTTCTCCTTCTTCTGCTTCTTCTGATTCACCCTCCAGACTTCACCTTCTCCTTCTCCTTCTTCTACTTCTTCTGATTCACCCTCCAGACTTCACCTTCTCCTTCTCCTTCTTCTACTTCTTCAGATTCACCCTCCAGTCTTCACCTTCTCCTTCTCCTTCTTCTGTTTCTTCTGCTTCACCCTCCAGACTTCACCTTCTCCTTCTCTTTCTTCTGCTTCTTCTGATTCACCCTCCAGACTTCACCTTCTCCTTCTCCTTCTTCTGATTCTTCTGATTCACCCTCCAGACTTCACCTTCTCCTTCTCCTTCTTCTGCTTCTTCTGATTCACCCTCCTGACTTCACCTTCTCCTTCTCCTTCTTCTACTTCTTCTGATTCACCCTCCTGACTTCACCTTCTCCTTCTCCTTCTTCTACTTCTTCTGCTTCACCCTCCAGACTTCACCTTCTCCTTCTCCTTCTTCTACTTCTTCTGATTCACCCTCCAGACTTCACCTTCTCTTTCTCCTTCTTTTGCTTCTTCTGCTTCACACTCCAGACTTCACCTTCTCCTTCTCCTTCTTCTGCTTCTTCTGATTCACCCTCCTTACTTCACCTTCTCCTTCTCCTTCTTCTCCTTCTTCTGATTCACCCTCCTGACTTCAGCTTCTCCTTCTCCTTATTCTGCTTCTTCTGTTTCACCCTCCAGATTTCACCTTCTCCTTCTCCTTCTTCTGCTTCTTCTGATTCACCCTCCAGACTTCACCTTCTCCTTCTCCTTCTTCTGCTTCTTCTGATTCACCCTCCAGACTTCACCTTCCCCTTCTCCTTCTTCTACTTCTTCTGATTCACCCTCCAGACTTCACCTTCTCCTTCTCCTTCTTCTGCTTCTTCTGATTCACCCTCCAGACTTCACCTTCTCCTTCTCCTTCGTCTACTTCTTCTGATTCACCCTCCAGACTACACCTTCTCCTTCTCCTTCTTCTACTTCTTCTGATTCACCCTCCAGACTTCACCTTCTCCTTCTCCTTCTTCTGTTTCTTCTGATTCACCCTCCAGACTTCACCTTCTCCTTCTCCTTCTTCTACTTCTTCTGATTCACCCTCCAGACTTCACCTTCTCCTTCTCCTTCTTCTACTTCTTCTGATTCACCCTCCAGACTTCACCTTCTCCTTCTCCTTCTTCTACTTCTTCTGCTTCTCCCTCCAGACTTCACCTTCTCCTTCTCCTTCTTCTGCTTCTTCTGATTCACCCTCCAGACTTCACCTTCTCATTCTACTTCTTCTACTTCTTCTGATTCACCCTCCAGACTTCACCTTCTCCTTCTCCTTCTTCTACTTCTTCTGATTCACCCTCCAGACTTCACCTTCTCCTTCTCCTTCTTCTACTTCTTCTGATTCACCCTCCTGACTTCACCTTCTCCTTCTCCTTCTTCTGCTTCTTCTGCTTCACCCTCCTGACTTCACCTTCTCCTTCTCCTTCTTCTACTTCTTCTGATTCACCCTCCAGACTTCACCTTCTCCTTCTCCTTCTTCTGCTTCTTCTGCTTCACCCTCCAGACTTCACCTTCTCCTTCCCTTCTTCTGCTTCTTCTGCTTCGCCCTCCAGACATCACCTTCTCCTTCTCCTTCTTCTGCTTCTTCTGCTGCGCCCTCCAGACTTCACCTTCTCCTTCTCCTTCTTCTGCTTCTTCTGCTTCACCCTCCTGACTTCACCTTCTCCTTCTCCTTCTTCTACTTCTTCTGCTTCACCCCCCTGACTTCACCTGCTCCTTCTCCTTCTTCTGCTTCTTCTGATTCACCCTCCTAACATTACCTTCTCCTTCTCCTTCTTCTGCTTCTTCTGATTCACCCTCCTGACTTCACCTTCTCCTTCTCCTTCTTCTGCTTCTTCTAATTCACCCTCCAGACTTCACCTTCTCCTTGTCCTTCTTCTGCTTCTTCTGATTCACCCTCCAGACTTCACCTTCTCCTTCTCCTTCGTCTACTTCTTCTGATTCACCCTCCAGACTACACCTTCTCCTTCTCCTTCTTCTACTTCTTCTGATTCACCCTCCAGACTTCACCTTCTCCTTCTCCTTCTTCTGTTTCTTCTGATTCACCCTCCAGACTTCACCTTCTCCTTCTCCTTCTTCTACTTCTTCTGATTCACCCTCCAGACTTCATCTTCTCCTTCTCCTTCTTCTGCTTCTTCTGATTCACCCTCCAGACTTCACCTTCTCCTTCTCCTTCGTCTACTTCTTCTGATTCACCCTCCAGACTACACCTTCTCCTTCTCCTTCTTCTACTTCTTCTGATTCACCCTCCAGACTTCACCTTCTCCTTCTCCTTCTTCTGTTTCTTCTGATTCACCCTCCAGACTTCACCTTCTCCTTCTCCTTCTTCTACTTCTTCTGATTCACCCTCCAGACTTCATCTTCTCCTTCTCCTTCTTCTGCTTCTTCTGATTCACCCTCCAGACTTCACCTTCTCCTTCTCCTTCTTCTGCTTCTTCTGCTTCACCCTCCTGACTTCACCTTCTCCTTCTCCTTCTTCTACTTCTTCTGATTCACCCTCCAGACTTCACCTTCTCCTTCTCCTTCTTCTGCTTCTTCTGCTTCACCCTCCAGACTTCACCTACTCCTTCTCCTTCTTCTGCTTCTTCTGCTTCGCCCTCCAGACTTCACCTTCTCCTTCTCCATCTTCTGCTTCTTCTGCTTCACTCTCCTGACTTCACCTTCTCCTTCTCCTTCTTCTACTTCTTCTGATTCACCCTCCAGACTTCACCTTCTCCTTCTCCTTCTTCTGCTTCTTCTGCTTCACCCTCCAGACTTCAGCTTCTCCTTCTCCTTCTTCTGCTTCTTCTGCTGCGCCCTCCAGACTTCACCTTCTCCTTCTCCTTCTTCTGCTTCTTCTGCTTCACCGTCCTGACTTCACCTTCTCCTTCTCCTTCTTCTACT
Source organism: Somniosus microcephalus (assembly GCF_052327205.1). Lineage (NCBI taxonomy): Eukaryota > Metazoa > Chordata > Chondrichthyes > Squaliformes > Somniosidae > Somniosus > Somniosus microcephalus. The sequence continues at coordinate 198,629 of NW_028225591.1, forward strand.
TCTTCTGCTTCACCCCCCTGACTTCACCTGCTAGTTCTCCTTCTTCTGCTTCTTCTGATTCACCCTCCTAACTACACCTTCTCCTTCTCCTTCTTCTGCTTCTTCTGATTCACCCTCCTGACTTCACCTTCTCCTTCTCCTTCTTCTGCTTCTTCTGATTCACCCTCCAGACTTCACCTTCTCCTTCTCCTTCTTCTGCTTCTAATGATTCACCCTCCAGACTTCACCTTCTCCTTCTCCTTCTTCTGCTTCTTCTGATTCACCCTCCAGACTTCATCTTCTCCTTCTCCTTCTTCTGCTTCTTCTGATTCACCCTCCAGACTTCACCTTCTCCTTCTCCTTCTTCTGCTTCTTTTGATTCACCCTCCAGACTTCACCTTCTCCTTCTCCTTCTTCTACTTCTTCTGATTCACCCTCCAGACTTCACCTTCTCCTTCTCCTTCTTATACTTCTTCAGATTCACCCTCCAGTCTTCACCTTCTCCTTCTCCTTCTTCTGTTTCTTCTGCTTCACCCTCCAGACTTCACCTTCTTCTTCTCTTTCTTCTGCTTCTTCTGATTCACCCTCCAGACTTCACCTTCTCCTTCTCCTTCTTCTGATTCTTCTGATTCACCCTCCAGACTTCACCTTCTCCTTCTCCTTCTTCTGCTTCTTCTGATTCACCCTCCTGACTTCACCTTCTCCTTCTCCTTCTTCTACTTCTTCTGATTCACCCTCCTGACTTCACCTTCTCCTTCTCCTTCTTCTACTTCTTCTGCTTCACCCTCCAGACTTCACCTTCTCCTTCTCCTTCTTCTACTTCTTCTGATTCACCCTCCAGACTTCACCTTCTCCTTCTCCTTCTTCTGCTTCTTCTGATTCACCCTCCAGACTTCACCTTCTCCTTCTCCTTCTTCTGCTTCTTCTGATTCACCCTCCAGACTTCACCTTCTCCTTCTCCTTCTTCTGCTTCTTCTGATTCACCCTCCAGACTTCACCTTCTCCTTCTCCTTCTTCTACTCCTTCTGATTCACCCTCCAGACTTCACCTTCTCCTTCTCCTTCTTCTGCTTCTTCTGATTCACCCTCCAGACTTCACCTTCTCCTTCTCCTTCTTCTGTTTCTTCTGATTCACCCTCCAGACTTCACCTTCTCCTTCTCCTTCTTCTACTTCTTCTGATTCACCCTCCAGACTTCACCTTCTCCTTCTCCTTCTTCTACTTCTTCTGCTTCACCCTCCAGACTTCACCTTCTCCTTCTCCTTCTTCTGCTTCTTCTGATTGACCCTCCAGACCTCACCTTCTCCTTCTCCTTCTTTTACTTCTTCTGATTCACCCTCCAGACTTCATCTTCTCCTTCTCCTTCTTCTGCTTCTTCTGATTCACCCTCCAGACTTCACCTTCTCCTTCTCCTTCTTCTGCTTCTTCTGCTTCACCCTCCTGACTTCACCTTCTCCTTCTCCTCCTTCTGCTTCTTCTGCTTCACTCTCCTGACTTCACCTTCTCCTTCTCCTTCTTCTACTTCTTCTGATTCAGCCTCCAGACTTCATCTTCTCCTTCTCCTTCTTCTGCTTCTTCTGCTTCGCCCTCCAGACTTCACCTTCTCCTTCTCCATCTTCTGCTTCTTCTGCTTCACTCTCCTGACTTCACCTTCTCCTTCTCCTTCTTCTACTTCTTCTGATTCACCCTCCAGACTTCACCTTCTCCTTCTCCTTCTTCTGCTTCTTCTGCTTCACCCTCCAGACTTCAGCTTCTCCTTCTCCTTCTTCTGCTTCTTCTGCTGCGCCCTCCAGACTTCACCTTCTCCTTCTCCTTCTTCTGCTTCTTCTGCTTCACCGTCCTGACTTCACCTTCTCCTTCTCCTTCTTCTACTTCTTCTGCTTCACCCCCCTGACTTCACCTGCTAGTTCTCCTTCTTCTGCTTCTTCTGATTCACCCTCCTAACTACACCTTCTCCTTCTCCTTCTTCTGCTTCTTCTGATTCACCCTCCTGACTTCACCTTCTCCTTCTCCTTCTTCTGCTTCTTCTGATTCACCCTCCAGACTTCACCTTCTCCTTCTCCTTCTTCTGCTTCTTCTGATTCACCCTCCAGACTTCACCTTCTCCTTCTCCTTCTTCTGCTTCTTCTGATTCACCCTCCAGACTTCACCTTCTCCTTCTCCTTCTTCTGCTTCTTCTGATTCACCCTCCAGACTTCACCTTCTCCTTCTCCTTCTTCTGCTTCTTCTGATTCACCCTCCTGACTTCACCTTCTCCTTCTCCTTCTTCTGCTTCTTCTGCTTCACCCTCCTGACTTCACCTTCTCCTTCTCCTTCTTCTACTTCTTCTGATTCACCCTCCAGACTTCACCTTCTCCTTCTCCTTCTTCTGCTTCTTCTGCTTCACCCTCCAGACTTCACCTTCTCCTTCCCTTCTTCTGCTTCTTCTGCTTCGCCCTCCAGACATCACCTTCTCCTTCTCCTTCTTCTGCTTCTTCTGCTTCACCCTCCAGACTTCACCTTCTCCTTCTCCTTCTTCTGCTTCTTCTGCTTCACTCTCCTGACTTCACCTTCTCCTTCACCTTCTTCTACTTCTTCTGATTCACCCTCCAGACTTCACCTTCTCCTTCTCCTTCTTCTGCTTCTTCTGCTTCACCCTCCAGACTTCACCTTCTCCTTCTCCTTCTTCTGCTTCTTCTGCTGCGCCCTCCAGACTTCACCTTCTCCTTCTCCTTCTTCTGCTTCTTCTGCTTCACCCTCCTGACTTCACCTTCTCCTTCTCCTTCTTCTACTTCTTCTGCTTCACCCCCCTGACTTCACCTGCTCCTTCTCCTTCTTCTGCTTCTTCTGATTCACCCTCCTAACATTACCTTCTCCTTCTCCTTCTTCTGCTTCTTCTGATTCACCCTCCTGACTTCACCTTCTCCTTCTCCTTCTTCTGCTTCTTCTAATTCACCCTCCAGACTTCACCTTCTCCTTGTCCTTCTTCTGCTTCTTCTGATTCACCCTCCAGACTTCACCTTCTCCTTCTCCTTCGTCTACTTCTTCTGATTCACCCTCCAGACTACACCTTCTCCTTCTCCTTCTTCTACTTCTTCTGATTCACCCTCCAGACTTCACCTTCTCCTTCTCCTTCTTCTGTTTCTTCTGATTCACCCTCCAGACTTCACCTTCTCCTTCTCCTTCTTCTACTTCTTCTGATTCACCCTCCAGACTTCATCTTCTCCTTCTCCTTCTTCTGCTTCTTCTGATTCACCCTCCAGACTTCACCTTCTCCTTCTCCTTCTTCTGCTTCTTCTGATTCACCCTCCTGACTTCACCTTCTCCTTCTCCTTCTTCTGCTTCTTCTGATTCACCCTCCAGACTTCACCTTCTCCTTTTCCTTCTTCTGCTTCTTCTGATTGACCCTCCAGACCTCACCTTCTCCTTCTCCTTCTTCTACTTCTTCTGATTCACCCTCCAGACTTCATCTTCTTCTTCTCCTTCTTCTGCTTCTTCTGATTCACCCTCCAGACTTCACCTTCTCCTTCTCCTTCTTCTGCTTCTTCTGCTTCACCCTCCTGACTTCACCTTCTCCTTCTCCTTCTTCTACTTCCTCTGATTCACCCTCCAGACTTCACCTTCTCCTTCTCCTTCTTCTGCTTCTTCTGCTTCACCCTCCAGACTTCACCTACTCCTTCTCCTTCTTCTGCTTCTTCTGCTTCGCCCTCCAGACTTCACCTTCTCCTTCTCCATCTTCTGCTTCTTCTGCTTCACTCTCCTGACTTCACCTTCTCCTTCTCCTTCTTCTACTTCTTCTGATTCACCCTCCAGACTTCACCTTCTCCTTCTCCTTCTTCTGCTTCTTCTGCTTCACCCTCCAGACTTCAGCTTCTCCTTCTCCTTCTTCTGCTTCTTCTGCTGCGCCCTCCAGACTTCACCTTCTCCTTCTCCTTCTTCTGCTTCTTCTGCTTCACCGTCCTGACTTCACCTTCTCCTTCTCCTTCTTCTACTTCTTCTGCTTCACCCCCCTGACTTCACCTGCTAGTTCTCCTTCTTCTGCTTCTTCTGATTCACCCTCCTAACTACACCTTCTCCTTCTCCTTCTTCTGCTTCTTCTGATTCACCCTCCTGACTTCACCTTCTCCTTCTCCTTCTTCTGCTTCTTCTGATTCACCCTCCAGACTTCACCTTCTCCTTCTCCTTCTTCTGCTTCTTCTGATTCACCCTCCAGACTTCACCTTCTCCTTCTCCTTCTTCTGCTTCTTCTGATTCACCCTCCAGACTTCACCTTCTCCTTCTCCTTCTTCTGCTTCTTCTGATTCACCCTCCAGACTTCACCTTCTCCTTCTCCTTCTTCTGCTTCTTCTGATTCACCCTCCTGACTTCACCTTCTCCTTCTCCTTCTTCTGCTTCTTCTGCTTCACCCTCCTGACTTCACCTTCTCCTTCTCCTTCTTCTACTTCTTCTGATTCACCCTCCAGACTTCACCTTCTCCTTCTCCTTCTTCTGCTTCTTCTGCTTCACCCTCCAGACTTCACCTTCTCCTTCCCTTCTTCTGCTTCTTCTGCTTCACCCTCCAGACTTCACCTTCTCCTTCTCCTTCTTCTGCTTCTTCTGCTTCACTCTCCTGACTTCACCTTCTCCTTCACCTTCTTCTACTTCTTCTGATTCACCCTCCAGACTTCACCTTCTCCTTCTCCTTCTTCTGCTTCTTCTGCTTCACCCTCCAGACTTCACCTTCTCCTTCTCCTTCTTCTGCTTCTTCTGCTGCGCCCTCCAGACTTCATCTTCTCCTTCTCCTTCTTCTGCTTCTTCTGCTTCACCCTCCTGACTTCACCTTCTCCTTCTCCTTCTTCTACTTCTTCTGCTTCACCCCCCTGACTTCACCTGCTCCTTCTCCTTCTTCTGCTTCTTCTGATTCACCCTCCTAACATTACCTTCTCCTTCTCCTTCTTCTGCTTCTTCTGATTCACCCTCCTGACTTCACCTTCTCCTTCTCCTTCTTCTGCTTCTTCTAATTCACCCTCCAGACTTCACCTTCTCCTTGTCCTTCTTCTGCTTCTTCTGATTCACCCTCCAGACTTCACCTTCTCCTTCTCCTTCGTCTACTTCTTCTGATTCACCCTCCAGACTACACCTTCTCCTTCTCCTTCTTCTACTTCTTCTGATTCACCCTCCAGACTTCACCTTCTCCTTCTCCTTCTTCTGTTTCTTCTGATTCACCCTCCAGACTTCACCTTCTCCTTCTCCTTCTTCTACTTCTTCTGATTCACCCTCCAGACTTCATCTTCTCCTTCTCCTTCTTCTGCTTCTTCTGATTCACCCTCCTGACTTCACCTTCTCCTTCTCCTTCTTCTGCTTCTTCTGATTCACCCTCCAGACTTCACCTTCTCCTTCTCCTTCTTCTGCTTCTTCTGATTCACCCTCCAGACTTCACCTTCTCCTTCTCCTTCTTCTGCTTCTTCTGCTTCACCCTCCAGACTTCAGCTTCTCCTTCTCCTTCTTCTGCCTCTTCTGCTGCGCCCTCCAGACTTCACCTTCTCCTTCTCCTTCTTCTGCTTCTTCTGCTTCACCGTCCTGACTTCACCTTCTCCTTCTCCTTCTTCTACTTCTTCTGCTTCACCCCCCTGACTTCACCTGCTAGTTCTCCTTCTTCTGCTTCTTCTGATTCACCCTCCTAACTGCACCTTCTCCTTCTCCTTCTTCTGCTTCTTCTGATTCACCCTCCTGACTTCACCTTCTCCTTCTCCTTCTTCTGCTTCTTCTGATTCACCCTCCAGACTTCACCTTCTCCTTCTCCTTCTTCTGCTTCTTCTGATTCACCCTCCAGACTTCACCTTCTCCTTCTCCTTCTTCTGCTTCTTCTGATTCACCCTCCAGACTTCACCTTCTCCTTCTCCTTCTTCTGCTTCTTCTGATTCACCCTCCAGACTTCACCTTCTCCTTCTCCTTCTTCTGCTTCTTCTGATTCACCCTCCTGACTTCACCTTCTCCTTCTCCTTCTTCTGCTTCTTCTGCTTCACCCTCCTGACTTCACCTTCTCCTTCTCCTTCTTCTACTTCTTCTGATTCACCCTCCAGACTTCACCTTCTCCTTCTCCTTCTTCTGCTACTTCTGCTTCACCCTCCAGACTTCACCTTCTCCTTCCCTTCTTCTGCTTCTTCTGCTTCACCCTCCAGACTTCACCTTCTCCTTCTCCTTCTTCTGCTTCTTCTGCTTCACTCTCCTGACTTCACCTTCTCCTTCACCTTCTTCTACTTCTTCTGATTCACCCTCCAGACTTCACCTTCTCCTTCTCCTTCTTCTGCTTCTTCTGCTTCACCCTCCAGACTTCACCTTCTCCTTCTCCTTCTTCTGCTTCTTCTGCTGCGCCCTCCAGACTTCACCTTCTCCTTCTCCTTCTTCTGCTTCTTCTGCTTCACCCTCCTGACTTCACCTTCTCCTTCTCCTTCTTCTACTTCTTCTGCTTCACCCCCCTGACTTCACCTGCTCCTTCTCCTTCTTCTGCTTCTTCTGATTCACCCTCCTAACATTACCTTCTCCTTCTCCTTCTTCTGCTTCTTCTGATTCACCCTCCTGACTTCACCTTCTCCTTCTCCTTCTTCTGCTTCTTCTAATTCACCCTCCAGACTTCACCTTCTCCTTGTCCTTCTTCTGCTTCTTCTGATTCACCCTCCAGACTTCACCTTCTCCTTCTCCTTCGTCTACGTCTTCTGATTCACCCTCCAGACTACACCTTCTCCTTCTCCTTCTTCTACTTCTTCTGATTCACCCTCCAGACTTCACCTTCTCCTTCTCCTTCTTCTGTTTCTTCTGATTCACCCTCCAGACTTCACCTTCTCCTTCTCCTTCTTCTACTTCTTCTGATTCACCCTCCAGACTTCATCTTCTCCTTCTCCTTCTTCTGCTTCTTCTGATTCACCCTCCAGACTTCACCTTCTCCTTCTCCTTCTTCTGCTTCTTCTGATTCACCCTCCTGACTTCACCTTCTCCTTCTCCTTCTTCTGCTTCTTCTGATTCACCCTCCAGACTTCACCTTCTCCTTCTCCTTCTTCTGCTTCTTCTGATTGACCCTCCAGACCTCACCTTCTCCTTCTCCTTCTTCTACTTCTTCTGATTCACCCTCCAGACTTCATCTTCTCCTTCTCCTTCTCCTGCTTCTTCTGATTCACCCTCCAGACTTCACCTTCTCCTTCTCCTTCTTCTGCTTCTTCTGCTTCACCCTCCTGACTTCACCTTCTCCTTCTCCTTCTTCTACTTCTTCTGATTCAACCTCCAGACTTCACCTTCTCCTTCTCCTTCTTCTGCTTCTTCTGCTTCACCCTCCAGACTTCACCTACTCCTTCTCCTTCTTCTGCTTCTTCTGCTTCGCCCTCCAGACTTCACCTTCTCCTTCTCCATCTTCTGCTTCTTCTGCTTCACTCTCCTGACTTCACCTTCTCCTTCTCCTTCTTCTACTTCTTCTGATTCACCCTCCAGACTTCACCTTCTCCTTCTCCTTCTTCTGCTTCTTCTGCTTCACCCTCCAGACTTCAGCTTCTCCTTCTCCTTCTTCTGCTTCTTCTGCTGCGCCCTCCAGACTTCACCTTCTCCTTCTCCTTCTTCTGCTTCTTCTGCTTCACCGTCCTGACTTCACCTTCTCCTTCTCCTTCTTCTACTTCTTCTGCTTCACCCCCCTGACTTCACCTGCTAGTTCTCCTTCTTCTGCTTCTTCTGATTCACCCTCCTAACTACACCTTCTCCTTCTCCTTCTTCTGCTTCTTCTGATTCACCCTCCTGACTTCACCTTCTCCTTCTCCTTCTTCTGCTTCTTCTGATTCACCCTCCAGACTTCACCTTCTCCTTCTCCTTCTTCTGCTTCTTCTGATTCACCCTCCAGACTTCACCTTCTCCTTCTCCTTCTTCTGCTTCTTCTGATTCACCCTCCAGACTTCATCTTCTCCTTCTCCTTCTTCTGCTTCTTCTGATTCACCCTCCAGACTTCACCTTCTCCTTCTCCTTCTTCTGCTTCTTTTGATTCACCCTCCAGACTTCACCTTCTCCTTCTCCTTCTTCTACTTCTTCTGATTCACCCTCCAGGCTTCACCTTCTCCTTCTCCTTCTTATACTTCTTCAGATTCACCCTCCAGTCTTCACCTTCTCCTTCTCCTTCTTCTGTTTCTTCTGCTTCACCCTCCAGACTTCACCTTCTTCTTCTCTTTCTTCTGCTTCTTCTGATTCACCCTCCAGACTTCACCTTCTCCTTCTCCTTCTTCTGATTCTTCTGATTCACCCTCAAGACTTCACCTTCTCCTTCTCCTTCTTCTGCTTCTTCTGATTCACCCTCCTGACTTCACCTTCTCCTTCTCCTTCTTCTACTTCTTCTGATTCACCCTCCTGACTTCACCTTCTCCTTCTCCTTCTTCTACTTCTTCTGCTTCACCCTCCAGACTTCACCTTCTCCTTCTCCTTCTTCTACTTCTTCTGATTCACCCTCCAGACTTCACCTTCTCCTTCTCCTTCTTCTGCTTCTTCTGATTCACCCTCCAGACTTCACCTTCTCCTTCTCCTTATTCTGCTTCTTCTGATTCACCCTCCAGACTTCACCTTCTCCTTCTCCTTCTTCTGCTTCTTCTGATTCACCCTCCAGACTTCACCTTCTCCTTCTCCTTCTTCTGCTTCTTCTGATTCACCCTCCAGACTTCACCTTCTCCTTCTCCTTCTTCTGCTTCTTCTGATTCACCCTCCAGACTTCACCTTCTCCTTCTCCTTCTTCTACTCCTTCTGATTCACCCTCCAGACTTCACCTTCTCCTTCTCCTTCTTCTGCTTCTTCTGATTCACCCTCCAGACTTCACCTTCTCCTTCTCCTTCTTCTGTTTCTTCTGATTCACCCTCCAGACTTCACCTTCTCCTTCTCCTTCTTCTACTTCTTCTGATTCACCCTCCAGACTTCATCTTCTCCTTCTCCTTCTTCTGCTTCTTCTGATTCACCCTCCAGACTTCACCTTCTCCTTCTCCTTCTTCTGCTTCTTCTGATTCACCCTCCTGACTTCACCTTCTCCTTCTCCTTCTTCTGCTTCTTCTGATTCACCCTCCAGACTTCACCTTCTCCTTCTCCTTCTTCTGCTTCTTCTGATTGACCCTCCAGACCTCACCTTCTCCTTCTCCTTCTTCTACTTCTTCTGATTCACCCTCCAGACTTCATCTTCTCCTTCTCCTTCTTCTGCTTCTTCTGATTCACCCTCCAGACTTCACCTTCTCCTTCTCCTTCTTCTGCTTCTTCTGCTTCACCCTCCTGACTTCACCTTCTCCTTCTCCTTCTTCTACTTCTTCTGATTCACCCTCCAGACTTCACCTTCTCCTTCTCCTTCTTCTGCTTCTTCTGCTTCACCCTCCAGACTTCACCTACTCCTTCTCCTTCTTCTGCTTCTTCTGCTTCGCCCTCCAGACTTCACCTTCTCCTTCTCCATCTTCTGCTTCTTCTGCTTCACTCTCCTGACTTCACCTTCTCCTTCTCCTTCTTCTACTTCTTCTGATTCACCCTCCAGACTTCACCTTCTCCTTCTCCTTCTTCTGCTTCTTCTGCTTCACCCTCCAGACTTCAGCTTCTCCTTCTCCTTCTTCTGCTTCTTCTGCTGCGCCCTCCAGACTTCACCTTCTCCTTCTCCTACTTCTGCTTCTTCTGCTTCACCGTCCTGACTTCACCTTCTCCTTCTCCTTCTTCTACTTCTTCTGCTTCAACCCCCTGACTTCACCTGCTAGTTCTCCTTCTTCTGCTTCTTCTGATTCACCCTCCTAACTACACCTTCTCCTTCTCCTTCTTCTGCTTCTTCTGATTCACCCTCCTGACTTCACCTTCTCCTTCTCCTTCTTCTGCTTCTTCTGATTCACCCTCCAGACTTCACCTTCTCCTTCTCCTTCTTCTGCTTCTTCTGATTCACCCTCCAGACTTCACCTTCTCCTTCTCCTTCTTCTGCTTCTTCTGATTCACCCTCCAGACTTCACCTTCTCCTTCTCCTTCTTCTGCTTCTTCTGATTCACCCTCCAGACCTCACCTTCTCCTTCTCCTTATTCTGCTTCTTCTGATTCACCCTCCAGACTTCACCTTCTCCTTCTCCTTCTTCTGCTTCTTCTGATTCACCCTCCAGACTTCACCTTCTCCTTCTCCTTCTTCTGCTTCTTCTGATTCACCCTCCAGACTTCACCTTCTCCTTCTCCTTCATCTGCTTCTTTTGATTCACCCTCCAGACTTCACCTTCTCCTTCTCCTTCTTCTACTTCTTCTGATTCACCCTCCTGACTTCACCTTCTCCTTCTCCTTCTTCTACTTCTTCTGATTCACCCTCCTGACTTCACCTTCTCCTTCTCCTTCTTCTACTTCTTCTGCTTCACCCTCCAGACTTCACCTTCTCCTTCTCCTTCTTCTACTTCTTCTGATTCACCCTCCAGACTTCACCTTCTCCTTCTCCTTCTTCTGCTTCTTCTGATTCACCCTCCAGACCTCACCTTCTCCTTCTCCTTATTCTGCTTCTTCTGATTCACCCTCCAGACTTCACCTTCTCCTTCTCCTTCTTCTGCTTCTTCTGATTCACCCTCCAGACTTCACCTTCTCCTTCTCCTTCTTCTGCTTCTTCTGATTCACCCTCCAGACTTCACCTTCTCCTTCTCCTTCTTCTGCTTCTTCTGATTCACCCTCCAGACTTCACCTTCTCCTTCTCCTTCTTCTACTCCTTCTGATTCACCCTCCAGACTTCACCTTCTCCTTCTCCTTCTTCTGCTTCTTCTGATTCACCCTCCAGACTTCACCTTCTCCTTCTCCTTATTCTGCTTCTTCTGATTCACCCTCCAGACTTCACCTTCTCCTTCTCCTTCTTCTGCTTCTTCTGATTCACCCTGCAGACTTCACCTTCTCCTTCTCCTTCTTCTGCTTCTTCTGATTCACCCTCCAGACTTCACCTTCTCCTTCTCCTTCTTCTGCTTCTTCTGATTCACCCTCCAGACTTCACCTTCTCCTTCTCCTTCTTCTACTTCTTCTGATTCACCCTCCAGACTTCACCTTCTCCTTCTCCTTATTCTGCTTCTTCTGATTCACCCTCCAGACTTCACCTTCTCCTTCTCCTTCTTCAACTTCTTCTGATTCACCCTCCAGACTTCACCTTCTCCTTCTCCTTCTTCTGCTTCTTCTGATTCACCCTCCAGACTTCACCTCCTCCTTCTCCTTCTTCTGCTTCTTCTGCTTCTCCCTCCAGACTTCACCTTCTCCTTCTTCTGCTTCTTCTGCTTCACCCTCCTTACTTCACCTTCTCCTTCTCCTTCTTCTACTTCTTCTGATTCACCCTCCAGACTTCACCTTCTTCTTCTCCTTCTTCTGCTTCTTCTGCTTCACCCTCCAGACTTCACCTTCTCCTTCTCCTTCTTCTGCTTCTTCTGCTTCGCCCTCCAGACTTCACCTTCTCCTTCTCCTTCTTCTACTTCTTCTGCTTCACGCTCCAGACTTCACCTTCTCCTTCTCCTTCTTCTACTTCTTCTGATTCCCCCTCCAGACTTCACCTTCTCCTTCTCCTTCTTCTGCTTCTTCTGATTCACCCTCCAGACTTCACCTTCTCCTTCTCCTTATTCTGCTTCTTCTGATTCACCCTCCAGACTTCACCTTCTCCTTCTCCTTCTTCTGCTTCTTCTGCTTCACCCTCCTTACTTCACCTTCTCCTTCTCCTTCTTCTACTTCTTGTGATTCACCCTCCAGACTTCACCTTCTCCTTCTCCTTCTTCTGCTTCTTCTGCTTCACCCTCCAGACTTCACCTTCTCCTTCTCCTTCTTCTGCTTCTTCTGCTTCGCCCTCCAGACTTCACCTTCTCCTTCTCCTTCTTCTGCTTCTTCTGCTTCACCCTCCAGATTTCACCTTCTCCTTCTCCTTCTTCTGCTTCTTCTGCTTCACCCTCCTGACTTCACCTTCTCCTTCTCCTTCTTCTACTTCTTCTGATTCACCCTCCAGACTTCACCTTCTCCTTCTCCTTCTTCTACTTCTTGTGATTCACCCTCCAGACTTCACCTTCTCCTTCTCCTTCTTCTGCTTCTTCTGCTTCACCCTCCAGATTTCACCTTCTCCTTCTCCTTCTTCTGCTTCTTCTGCTTCACCCTCCTGACTTCACCTTCTCCTTCTCCTTCTTCTGCTTCTTCTGCTTCACCCTCCTTACTTCACCTTCTCCTTCTCCTTCTTCTACTTCTTGTGATTCACCCTCCAGACTTCACCTTCTCCTTCTCCTTCTTCTGCTTCTTCTGCTTCACCCTCCAGACTTCACCTTCTCCTTCTCCTTCTTCTGCTTCTTCTGCTTCGCCCTCCAGACTTCACCTTCTCCTTCTCCTTCTTCTGCTTCTTCTGCTTCACCCTCCAGATTTCACCTTCTCCTTCTCCTTCTTCTGCTTCTTCTGCTTCACCCTCCTGACTTGACCTTCTCCTTCTCCTTCTTCTGCTTCTTCTGATTCACCCTCCAGACTTCACCTTCTCCTTCTCCTTATTCTGCTTCTTCTGATTCACCCTCCAGACTTCACCTTCTCCTTCTCCTTCTTCTGCTTCTTCTGCTTCACCCTCCTTACTTCACCTTCTCCTTCTCCTTCTTCTACTTCTTGTGATTCACCCTCCAGACTTCACCTTCTCCTTCTCCTTCTTCTGCTTCTTCTGCTTCACCCTCCAGACTTCACCTTCTCCTTCTCCTTCTTCTGCTTCTTCTGCTTCACCCTCCAGATTTCACCTTCTCCTTCTCCTTCTTCTGCTTCTTCTGCTTCACCCTCCTGACTTCACCTTCTCCTTCTCCTTCTTCTACTTCTTCTGATTCACCCTCCAGACTTCACCTTCTCCTTCTCCTTCTTCTACTTCTTCTGATTCACCCTCCTAACTTCACCTTCTCCTTCTCCTTCTTCTGCTTCTTCTGATTCACCCTCCTGACTTCACCTTCTCCTTCTCCTTCTTCTGCTTCTTCTGATTCACCCTCCAGACTTCACCTTCTCCTTCTCCTTCTTCTGCTTCTTCTGATTCACCCTCCAGACTTCACCTTCTCCTTCTCCTTCTTCTGCTTCTTCTGATTCACCCTCCAGACCTCACCTTCTCCTTCTCCTTCTTCTACTTCTTCTGATTCACCCTCCAGACTTCATCTTCTCCTTCTCCTTCTTCTACTTCTTCTGATTCACCCGCCAGACTTCACCTTCTCCTTCTCCTTCTTCTGCTTCTTCTGATTCACCCTCCAGACTTCACCTTCTCCTTCTCCTTCTTCTGCTTCTTCTGATTCACCCTCCAGACCTCACCATCTCCTTCTCCTTCTTCTACTTCTTCTGATTCACCCTCCAGACTTCACCTTCTCCTTCTGCTTCTTCTACTTCTTCTGATTCACCCTCCAGTCTTCACCTTCTCCTTCTCCTGTTTCTGCTTCTTCTGATTCACACTCCTGACTTCACCTTCTCCTTCTCCTTCTTCTGCTTCTTCTGATTCACCCTCCAGACTTCACCTTCTCCTTCTCCTTCTTCTACTTCTTCTGATTCACCCTCCAGACTTCACCTTCTCCTTCTACTTCTTCTGCTTCTTCTGATTCACCCTCCAGACTCCACCTTCTCCTTCTCCTTCTTCTGCTTCTTCTGATTCACCCTCCAGACTTCACCTTCTCCTTCTCCTTCTTCTGCTTCTTCTGATTCACCCTCCAGACTTCACCTTCTCCTTCTCCTTCTTCTACTTCTTCTGATTCACCCTCCAGACTTCGCCTTCTCCTTCTCCTTCTTCTGCTTTTTCTGATTCACCCTCCAGACTTCACCTTCTCCTTCTCCTTCGTCTACTTCTTCTGATTCACTCTCCAGACTACACCTTCTCCTTCTCCTTCTTCTACTTCTTCTGATTCAGCCTCCAGACTCCACCTTCTCCTTGTCCTTCTTCTGCTTCTTCTGATTCACCCTCCAGACTTCACCTTCTCCTTCTCCTTCTTCTACTTCTTCTGATTCACCCTCCAGACTTCACCTTCTCCTTCTCCTTCTTCTACTTCTTCTTATTCACCCTCCAGATTTCACCTTCTCCTTCTTCTTCTACTTCTTCTGCTTCTCCCTCCAGACTTCACCTTCGCCTTCTCCTTCTTCTGCTTCTTCTGATTCACCCTCCAGACTTCCCCTTCTCCTTCTTCTTCTTCTACTTCTTCTGAATCAACCTCCAGACTTCACCTTCTCCTTCTCCTTCTTCTACTTCTTCTGATTCACCCTCCAGACTTCACCTTCTCCTTCTCCTTCTTCTACTTCTTCTGATTCACCCTCCTGACTTCACCTTCTCCTTCTCCTTCTTCTGCTTCTTCTGCTTCACCCTCCAGACTTCACCTTCTCCTTCTCCTTCTTCTGCTTCTTCTGTTTCACCCTCCAGACTTCACCTTCTCCTTCTCCTTCTTCTGCTTCTTCTGCTTCACCCTCCTGACTTCACCTTCTCCTTCTCCTTCTTCTACTTCTTCTGATTCACCCTCCAGACTTCACCTTCTCCTTCTCCTTCTTCTGCTTCTTCTGCTTCACCATCCAGACTTCACCTTCTCCTTCTCCTTCTTCTACTTCTTCTGCTTCGCCCTCCAGACTTCACCTTCTCCTTCTCCTTCTTCTGCTTCTTCTGCTTCACCCTCCAGACTTCACCTTCTCCTTCTCCTTCTTCTGCTTCTTCTGCTTCACCCTCCTGACTTCTCCTTCTCCTTCTCCTTCTTCTACTTCTTCTGATTCACCCTCCAGACTTCACCTTCTCCTTCTCCTTCTTCTGCTTCTTCTGCTTCACCCTCCAGACTTCACCTTCACCTTCTCCTTCTTCTGCTTCTACTGCTGCGCCCGCCAGACTTCACCTTCTCCTTCTCCTTCTTCTGCTTCTTCTGCTTCACCTTCCTGACTTCGCCTTCTCCTTCTCCTTCTTCTACTTTTTCTGATTCACCCTCCAGACTTCACCATTTCCTTCTCCTTCTTCGACTTCTTCTGATTCACCCTCCAGACTTCACCTTCTCCTTCTCCTTCTTCTACTTCTTCTTATTCACCCTCCAGATTTCACCTTCTCCTTCTTCTTCTACTTCTTCTGCTTCTCCCTCCAGACTTCACCTTCTCCTTCTCCTTCTTCTGCTTCTTCTGATTCACCCTCCAGACTTCACCTTCTCCTTCTCCTTCTTCTACTTCTTCTGATTCACCCTCCAGACTTCGCCTTCTCCTTCTCCTTCTTCTGCTTTTTCTGATTCACCCTCCAGACTTCACCTTCTCCTTCTCCTTCGTCTACTTCTTCTGATTCACTCTCCAGACTACACCTTCTCCTTCTCCTTCTTCTACTTCTTCTGATTCAGCCTCCAGACTCCACCTTCTCCTTGTCCTTCTTCTGCTTCTTCTGATTCACCCTCCAGACTTCACCTTCTCCTTCTCCTTCTTCTACTTCTTCTGATTCACCCTCCAGACTTCACCTTCTCCTTCTCCTTCTTCTGCTTCTTCTGCTTCACCCTCCTGACTTCACCTTCTCCTTCTCCTTCTTCTGCTTCTTCTGATTCACCCTCCAGACTTCACCTTCTCCTTCTCCTTCTTCTGCTTCTTCTGATTCACCCTCCAGACTTCACCTTCTCCTTCTCCTTCTTCTGCTTCTTCTGATTCACCCTCCAGACCTCACCTTCTCCTTCTCCTTCTTCTACTTCTTCTGATTCACCCTCCAGACTTCATCTTCTCCTTCTCCTTCTTCTACTTCTTCTGATTCACCCGCCAGACTTCACCTTCTCCTTCTCCTTCTTCTGCTTCTTCTGATTCACCCTCCAGACTTCACCTTCTCCTTCTCCTTCTTCTGCTTCTTCTGATTCACCCTCCAGACCTCACCATCTCCTTCTCCTTCTTCTACTTCTTCTGATTCACCCTCCAGACTTCACCTTCTCCTTCTGCTTCTTCTACTTCTTCTGATTCACCCTCCAGTCTTCACCTTCTCCTTCTCCTGTTTCTGCTTCTTCTGATTCACACTCCTGACTTCACCTTCTCCTTCTCCTTCTTCTGCTTCTTCTGATTCACCCTCCAGACTTCACCTTCTCCTTCTCCTTCTTCTACTTCTTCTGATTCACCCTCCAGACTTCACCTTCTCCTTCTACTTCTTCTGCTTCTTCTGATTCACCCTCCAGACTCCACCTTCTCCTTCTCCTTCTTCTGCTTCTTCTGATTCACCCTCCAGACTTCACCTTCTCCTTCTCCTTCTTCTGCTTCTTCTGATTCACCCTCCAGACTTCACCTTCTCCTTCTCCTTCTTCTACTTCTTCTGATTCACCCTCCAGACTTCGCCTTCTCCTTCTCCTTCTTCTGCTTTTTCTGATTCACCCTCCAGACTTCACCTTCTCCTTCTCCTTCGTCTACTTCTTCTGATTCACTCTCCAGACTACACCTTCTCCTTCTCCTTCTTCTACTTCTTCTGATTCAGCCTCCAGACTCCACCTTCTCCTTGTCCTTCTTCTGCTTCTTCTGATTCACCCTCCAGACTTCACCTTCTCCTTCTCCTTCTTCTACTTCTTCTGATTCACCCTCCAGACTTCACCTTCTCCTTCTCCTTCTTCTACTTCTTCTTATTCACCCTCCAGATTTCACCTTCTCCTTCTTCTTCTACTTCTTCTGCTTCTCCCTCCAGACTTCACCTTCGCCTTCTCCTTCTTCTGCTTCTTCTGATTCACCCTCCAGACTTCCCCTTCTCCTTCTTCTTCTTCTACTTCTTCTGAATCAACCTCCAGACTTCACCTTCTCCTTCTCCTTCTTCTACTTCTTCTGATTCACCCTCCAGACTTCACCTTCTCCTTCTCCTTCTTCTACTTCTTCTGATTCACCCTCCTGACTTCACCTTCTCCTTCTCCTTCTTCTGCTTCTTCTGCTTCACCCTCCAGACTTCACCTTCTCCTTCTCCTTCTTCTGCTTCTTCTGTTTCACCCTCCAGACTTCACCTTCTCCTTCTCCTTCTTCTGCTTCTTCTGCTTCACCCTCCTGACTTCACCTTCTCCTTCTCCTTCTTCTACTTCTTCTGATTCACCCTCCAGACTTCACCTTCTCCTTCTCCTTCTTCTGCTTCTTCTGCTTCACCATCCAGACTTCACCTTCTCCTTCTCCTTCTTCTACTTCTTCTGCTTCGCCCTCCAGACTTCACCTTCTCCTTCTCCTTCTTCTGCTTCTTCTGCTTCACCCTCCAGACTTCACCTTCTCCTTCTCCTTCTTCTGCTTCTTCTGCTTCACCCTCCTGACTTCTCCTTCTCCTTCTCCTTCTTCTACTTCTTCTGATTCACCCTCCAGACTTCACCTTCTCCTTCTCCTTCTTCTGCTTCTTCTGCTTCACCCTCCAGATTTCACCTTCACCTTCTCCTTCTTCTGCTTCTACTGCTGCGCCCGCCAGACTTCACCTTCTCCTTCTCCTTCTTCTGCTTCTTCTGCTTCACCTTCCTGACTTCGCCTTCTCCTTCTCCTTCTTCTACTTTTTCTGATTCACCCTCCAGACTTCACCATTTCCTTCTCCTTCTTCGACTTCTTCTGATTCACCCTCCAGACTTCACCTTCTCCTTCTCCTTCTTCTACTTCTTCTTATTCACCCTCCAGATTTCACCTTCTCCTTCTTCTTCTACTTCTTCTGCTTCTCCCTCCAGACTTCACCTTCTCCTTCTCCTTCTTCTGCTTCTTCTGATTCACCCTCCAGACTTCCCCTTCTCCTTCTTCTTCTTCTACTTCTTCTGAATCAACCTCCAGACTTCACCTTCTCCTTCTCCTTCTTCTACTTCTTCTGATTCACCCTCCAGACTTCACCTTCTCCTTCTCCTTCTTCTACTTCTTCTGATTCACCCTCCTGACTTCACCTTCTCCTTCTCCTGCTTCTGCTTCTTCTGCTTCACCCTCCAGACTTCACCTTCTCATTCTCCTTCTTCTGCTTCTTCTGTTTCACCCTCCAGACTTCACCTTCTCCTTCTCCTTCTTCTGCTTCTTCTGCTTCACCCTCCTGACTTCACCTTCTCCTTCTCCTTCTTCTACTTCTTCTGATTCACCCTCCAGACTTCACCTTCTCCTTCTCCTTCTTCTGCTTCTTCTGCTTCACCATCCAGACTTCACCTTCTCCTTCTCCTTCTTCTACTTCTTCTGCTTCACCCTCCTGACTTCTCCTTCTCCTTCTCCTTCTTCTACTTCTTCTGATTCACCCCCCTGACTTCACCTTCTCCTTCTCCTTCTTCTGCTTCTTCTGATTCACCCTCCTAACTTCACCTTCTCCTTCTCCATCTTCTGCTTCTTCTGATTCACCCTCCTGACTTCACCTTCTCCTTCTCCTTCTTCTACTTCTTCTGATTCACCCTCCAGACTTCACCATTTCCTTCTCCTTCTTCGACTTCTTCTGATTCACCCTCCAGACTTCACCTTCTCCTTCTCCTTCTTCTACCTCTTCTGATTCACCCTCCAGACTTCACCTTCTCCTTCTCCTTCTTCTACTTCTTCTGATTCACCCTCCAGTCTTCACCTTCTACTTCTCCTTCTTCTGCTTCTTCTGCTTCACCCTCTAGACTTCACCTTCTCCTTCTCCTTCTTCTGCTTCTTCTGATTCACCCTCCAGACTTCACCTTCTCCTTCTCCTTCTTCTGATTCTTCTGATTCACACTCCAGACTTCACCTTCTCCTTCTCCTTCTTCTGCTTCTTCTGATTCACCCTCCTGACTTCACCTTCTCCTTCTCCTTCTTCTACTTCTTCTGATTCACCCTCATGACTTCACCTTCTCCTTCTCCTTCTTCTACTTCTTCTGCTTCACCCTCCAGACTTCACCTTCTCCTTCTCCTTCTTCTACTTCTTCTGCTTCACCCTCCAGACTTCACCTTCTCCTTCTCCTTCTTCTGCTTCTTCTGATTCACCCTCCAGACTTCACCTTCTCCTTCTCCTTATTCTGCTTCTTCTGATTCACCCTCCAGACTTCACCTTCTCCTTCTCCTTCTTCTGCTTCTTCTGATTCACTCTTCAGACTTCACCTTCTCCTTCCCCTTCTTCTGCTTCTTCTGATTCACCCTCCAGACTTCACCTTCTCCTTCTCCTTCTTCTACTTATTCTGATTCACCCTCCAGACTTCATCTTCTCCTTCTCCTTCTTCTGCTTCTTCTGATTCACCCTCCAGACTTCACCTTCTCCTTCTCCTTCTTCTGCTTCTTCTGATTCACCCTCCAGACTTCAACTTCTCCTTCTCCTTGTTCTACTTCTTCTGATTCACCCTCCAGACTTCACCTTCTCCTTCTCCTTCTTCTACTTCTTCTGATTCACCCTCCAGACTTCACCTTCTCCTTCTCCTTCTTCTGCTTCTTCTGAATCACCCTCCAGACTTCACCTTCTCCTTCTCCTTCTTCTGCTTCTTCTGATACACCCTCCAGACTTCACCTTCTCCTTCTCCTTCTTCTGCTTCTTCTGGTTCACCCTTCAGACTTCACCTTCTCCTTCTCCTTCTTCTGCTTCTTCTGATTCACCCTCCAGACCTCAACTTCTCCTTCTCCTTCTTCTAATTCTTCTGATTCACCCTCCAGACTTCATCTTCTCCTTCTCCTTCTTCTGCTTCTTCTGATTCACCCTCCAGACTTCACCTTCTCCTTCTCCTTCTTCTGCTTCTTCTGATTCACCCTCTAGACTTCGCCTTCTCCTTCTCCTTCTTCTACTTCTTCTGATTCACCCTCCAGACTTCACCTTCTCCTTCTCCTTCTTCTACTTCTTCTGATTCAACCTCCAGTCTTCACCTTCTCCTTCTCCTTCTTCAACTTCTTCTGATTCACCCTCCAGACTTCGCCTTCTCCTTCTCCTTCTTCTACTTATTCTGATTCACCCTCCAGACTTCACCTTCTCCTTCTCCTTCTTCTGCTTCTTCTGATTCACCCTCCAGACTTCGCCTTCTCCTTCTCCTTCTTCTACTTCTTCCGCTTCACCCTCCAGACTTCACCTTCTCCTTCTCCTTCTTCTACTTCTTCTGTTTCACCCTCCAGACTTCACCTTCTCCTTCTCCTTCTTCTGCTTCTTCTGATTCACCCTCCAGACTTCACCTTCTCCTTCTCCTTATTCTGCTTCTTCTGATTCACCCTCCAGACTTCACCTTCTCCTTCTCCTTCTTCAACTTCTTCTGATTCACCCTCCAGACTTCACCTTCTCCTTCTCCTTCTTCTGCTTCTTCTGATTCACCCTCCAGACTTCACCTCCTCCTTCTCCTTCTTCTGCTTCTTCTGCTTCTCCCTCCAGACTTCACCTTCTCCTTCTCCTTCTTTTGCTTCTTCTGCTTCACCCTCCTTACTTCACCTTCTCCTTCTCCTTCTTCTACTTCTTCTGATTCACCCTCCAGACTTCACCTTCTTCTTCTCCTTCTTCTGCTTCTTCTGCTTCACCCTCCAGACTTCACCTTCTCCTTCTCCTTCTTCTGCTTCTTCTGCTTCGCCCTCCAGACTTCACCTTCTCCTTCTCCTTCTTCTACTTCTTCTGCTTCACGCTCCAGACTTCACCTTCTCCTTCTCCTTCTTCTACTTCTTCTGATTCACCCTCCAGACTTCACCTTCTCCTTCTCCTTCTTCTGCTTGTTCTGATTCACCCTCCAGACTTCACCTTCTCCTTCTCCTTATTCTGCTTCTTCTGATTCACCCTCCAGACTTCACCTTCTCCTTCTCCTTCTTCTACTTCTTCTGATTCATCCTCCAGACTACACCTTCTCCTTCTCCTTCTTCTACTTCTTCTGATTCACCCTCCAGACTTCACCTTCTCCTTCTCCTTCTTCTGCTCCTTTTGATTCACCCTCCAGACTTGACCTTCTCCTTCTCCTTCTTCTACTTCTTCTGATTCACCCTCCAGACTTCACCTCCTCCTTCTCCTTCTTCTACTTCTTCTGATTCACAATCCAGACTTCACCTTCTCCTTCTCCTTCTTCTACTTCTTCTGCTTCTCCCTCCAGACTTCACCTTCTCCTTCTCCTTCTTCTGCTTCTTCTGATTCACCCTCCAGACTTCACCTTCTCCTTCTCCTTCTTCCACTTCTTCTGATTCACCCTCCAGACTTCACCTTCTCCTTCTCCTTCTTCTACTTCTTCTGATTCACCCTCCAGACTTCACCTTCTCCTTTTCCTTCTTCTACTTCTTCTGATTCACCCTCCTGACTTCACCTTCTCCTTCTCCTTCTTCTGCTTCTTCTGCTTCACCCTCTAGACTTCACCTTCTCCTTCTCTTTCTTCTGCTTCTTCTGATTCACCCTCCAGACTTCACCTTCTCCTTCTCCTTCTTCTGATTCTTCTGATTCACACTCCAGACTTCACCTTCTCCTTCTCCTTCTTCTGCTTCTTCTGATTCACCCTCCTGACTTCACCTTCTCCTTCTCCTTCTTCTACTTCTTCTGATTCACCCTCATGACTTCACCTTCTCCTTCTCCTTCTTCTACTTCTTCTGCTTCACCCTCCAGACTTCACCTTCTCCTTCTCCTTCTTCTACTTCTTCTGATTCACCCTCCAGACTTCACCTTCTCCTTCTCCTTCTTCTGCTCCTTTTGATTCACCCTCCAGACTTGACCTTCTCCTTCTCCTTCTTCTACTTCTTCTGATTCACCCTCCAGACTTCACCTCCTCCTTCTCCTTCTTCTACTTCTTCTGATTCACAATCCAGACTTCACCTTCTCCTTCTCCTTCTTCTACTTCTTCTGCTTCTCCCTCCAGACTTCACCTTCTCCTTCTCCTTCTTCTGCTTCTTCTGATTCACCCTCTAGACTTCGCCTTCTCCTTCTCCTTCTTCTACTTCTTCTGATTCACCCTCCAGACTTCACCTTCTCCTTCTCCTTCTTCTACTTCTTCTGATTCAACCTCCAGTCTTCACCTTCTCCTTCTCCTTCTTCAACTTCTTCTGATTCACCCTCCAGACTTCGCCTTCTCCTTCTCCTTCTTCTACTTATTCTGATTCACCCTCCAGACTTCACCTTCTCCTTCTCCTTCTTCTGCTTCTTCTGATTCACCCTCCAGACTTCGCCTTCTCCTTCTCCTTCTTCTACTTCTTCCGCTTCACCCTCCAGACTTCACCTTCTCCTTCTCCTTCTTCTACTTCTTCTGATTCACCCTCCAGACTTCACCTTCTCCTTCTCCTTCTTCTGCTTCTTCTGATTCACCCTCCAGACTTCACCTTCTCCTTCTCCTTATTCTGCTTCTTCTGATTCACCCTCCAGACTTCACCTTCTCCTTCTCCTTCTTCAACTTCTTCTGATTCACCCTCCAGACTTCACCTTCTCCTTCTCCTTCTTCTGCTTCTTCTGATTCACCCTCCAGACTTCACCTCCTCCTTCTCCTTCTTCTGCTTCTTCTGCTTCTCCCTCCAGACTTCACCTTCTCCTTCTCCTTCTTTTGCTTCTTCTGCTTCACCCTCCTTACTTCACCTTCTCCTTCTCCTTCTTCTACTTCTTCTGATTCACCCTCCAGACTTCACCTTCTTCTTCTCCTTCTTCTGCTTCTTCTGCTTCACCCTCCAGACTTCACCTTCTCCTTCTCCTTCTTCTGCTTCTTCTGCTTCGCCCTCCAGACTTCACCTTCTCCTTCTCCTTCTTCTACTTCTTCTGCTTCACGCTCCAGACTTCACCTTCTCCTTCTCCTTCTTCTACTTCTTCTGATTCACCCTCCAGACTTCACCTTCTCCTTCTCCTTCTTCTGCTTCTTCTGATTCACCCTCCAGACTTCACCTTCTCCTTCTCCTTATTCTGCTTCTTCTGATTCACCCTCCAGACTTCACCTTCTCCTTCTCCTTCTTCTACTTCTTCTGATTCATCCTCCAGACTACACCTTCTCCTTCTCCTTCTTCTACTTCTTCTGATTCACCCTCCAGACTTCACCTTCTCCTTCTCCTTCTTCTGCTCCTTTTGATTCACCCTCCAGACTTGACCTTCTCCTTCTCCTTCTTCTACTTCTTCTGATTCACCCTCCAGACTTCACCTCCTCCTTCTCCTTCTTCTACTTCTTCTGATTCACAATCCAGACTTCACCTTCTCCTTCTCCTTCTTCTACTTCTTCTGCTTCTCCCTCCAGACTTCACCTTCTCCTTCTCCTTCTTCTGCTTCTTCTGATTCACCCTCCAGACTTCACCTTCTCCTTCTCCTTCTTCCACTTCTTCTGATTCACCCTCCAGACTTCACCTTCTCCTTCTCCTTCTTCTACTTCTTCTGATTCACCCTCCAGACTTCACCTTCTCCTTTTCCTTCTTCTACTTCTTCTGATTCACCCTCCTGACTTCACCTTCTCCTTCTCCTTCTTCTGCTTCTTCTGCTTCACCCTCTAGACTTCACCTTCTCCTTCTCTTTCTTCTGCTTCTTCTGATTCACCCTCCAGACTTCACCTTCTCCTTCTCCTTCTTCTGATTCTTCTGATTCACACTCCAGACTTCACCTTCTCCTTCTCCTTCTTCTGCTTCTTCTGATTCACCCTCCTGACTTCACCTTCTCCTTCTCCTTCTTCTACTTCTTCTGATTCACCCTCATGACTTCACCTTCTCCTTCTCCTTCTTCTACTTCTTCTGCTTCACCCTCCAGACTTCACCTTCTCCTTCTCCTTCTTCTACTTCTTCTGATTCACCCTCCAGACTTCACCTTCTCCTTCTCCTTCTTCTGCTCCTTTTGATTCACCCTCCAGACTTGACCTTCTCCTTCTCCTTCTTCTACTTCTTCTGATTCACCCTCCAGACTTCACCTCCTCCTTCTCCTTCTTCTACTTCTTCTGATTCACAATCCAGACTTCACCTTCTCCTTCTCCTTCTTCTACTTCTTCTGCTTCTCCCTCCAGACTTCACCTTCTCCTTCTCCTTCTTCTGCTTCTTCTGATTCACCCTCCAGACTTCACCTTCTCCTTCTCCTTCTTCCACTTCTTCTGATTCACCCTCCAGACTTCACCTTCTCCTTCTCCTTCTTCCACTTCTTCTGATTCACCCTCCAGACTTCACCTTCTCCTTTTCCTTCTTCTACTTCTTCTGATTCACCCTCCTGACTTCACCTTCTCCTTCTCCTTCTTCTGCTTCTTCTGCTTCACCCTCTAGACTTCACCTTCTCCTTCTCTTTCTTCTGCTTCTTCTGATTCACCCTCCAGACTTCACCTTCTCCTTCTCCTTCTTCTGATTCTTCTGATTCACACTCCAGACTTCACCTTCTCCTTCTCCTTCTTCTGCTTCTTCTGATTCACCCTCCTGACTTCACCTTCTCCTTCTCCTTCTTCTACTTCTTCTGATTCACCCTCATGACTTCACCTTCTCCTTCTCCTTCTTCTACTTCTTCTGCTTCACCCTCCAGACTTCACCTTCTCCTTCTCCTTCTTCTACTTCTTCTGATTCACCCTCCAGACTTCACCTTCTCCTTCTCCTTCTTCTGCTTCTTCTGATTCACCCTCCAGACTTCACCTTCTCCTTCTGCTTATTCTGCTTCTTCTGATTCACCCTCCAGACTTCACCTTCTCCTTCTCCTTCTTCTGCTTCTTCTGATTCACTCTTCAGACTTCACCTTCTCCTTCCCCTTCTTCTGCTTCTTCTGATTCACCCTCCAGACTTCACCTTCTCCTTCTCCTTCTTCTACTTATTCTGATTCACCCTCCAGACTTCATCTTCTCCTTCTCCTTCTTTTGCTTCTTCTGATTCACCCTCCAGACTTCACCTTCTCCTTCTCCTTCTTCTGCTTCTTCTGATTCACCCTCCAGACTTCAACTTCTCCTTCTCCTTGTTCTACTTCTTCTGATTCACCCTCCAGACTTCACCTTCTCCTTCTCCTTCTTCTACTTCTTCTGATTCACCCTCCAGACTTCACCTTCTCCTTCTCCTTCTTCTGCTTCTTCTGATTCACCCTCCAGACTTCACCTTCTCCTTCTCCTTCTTCTGCTTCTTCTGATACACCCTCCAGACTTCACCTTCTCCTTCTCCTTCTTCTGCTTCTTCTGGTTCACCCTTCAGACTTCACCTTCTCCTTCTCCTTCTTCTGCTTCTTCTGATTCACCCTCCAGACCTCAACTTCTCCTTCTCCTTCTTCTAATTCTTCTGATTCACCCTCCAGACTTCATCTTCTCCTTTTCCTTCTTCTGCTTCTTCTGATTCACCCTCCAGACTTCACCTTCTCCTTCTCCTTCTTCTGCTTCTTCTGATTCACCCTCCAGACTTCGCCTTCTCCTTCTCCTTCTTCTACTTCTTCTGATTCACCCTCCAGACTTCACCTTCTCCTTCTCCTTCTTCTACTTCTTCTGATTCAACCTCCAGTCTTCACCTTCTCCTTCTCCTTCTTCAACTTCTTCTGATTCACCCTCCAGACTTCGCCTTCTCCTTCTCCTTCTTCTACTTCTTCTGATTCACCCTCCAGACTTCACCTTCTATTTCTCCTTCTTCTGCTCCTTCTGATTCACCCTCCAGACTTCGCCTTCTCCTTCTCCTTCTTCTACTTCTTCCGCTTCACCCTCCAGACTTCACCTTCTCCTTCTCCTTCTTCTACTTCTTCTGATTCACCCTCCAGACTTCACCTTCTCCTTCTTCTGCTTCTTCTGATTCACCCTCCAGACTTCACCTTCTCCTTCTCCTTATTCTGCTTCTTCTGATTCACCCTCCAGACTTCACCTTCTCCTTCTCCTTCTTCAACTTCTTCTGATTCACCCTCCAGACTTCACCTTCTCCTTCTCCTTCTTCTGCTTCTTCTGATTCACCCTCCAGACTTCACCTACTCCTTCTCCTTCTTCTGCTTCTTCTGCTTCTCCCTCCAGACTTCACCTTCTCCTTCTCCTTCTTCTGCTTCTTCTGCTTCACCCTCCTTACTTCACCTTCTCCTTCTCCTTCTTCTACTTCTTCTGATTCACCCTCCAGACTTCACCTTCTTCTTCTCCTTCTTCTGCTTCTTCTGCTTCACCCTCCAGACTTCACCTTCTCCTTCTCCTTCTTCTGCTTCTTCTGCTTCGCCTTCCAGACTTCACCTTCTCCTTCTCCTTCTTCTACTTCTTCTGCTTCACGCTCTAGACTTCACCTTCTCCTTCTCCTTCTTCTACTTCTTCTGATTCACCCTCCAGACTTCACCTTCTCCTTCTCCTTCTTCTGCTTCTTCTGATTCACCCTCCAGACTTCACCTTCTCCTTCTCCTTATTCTGCTTCTTCTGATTCACCCTCCAGACTTCACCTTCTCCTTCTCCTTCTTCTACTTCTTCTGATTCATCCTCCAGACTACACCTTCTCCTTCTCCTTCTTCTACTTCTTCTGATTCACCCTCCAGACTTCACCTTCTCCTTCTCCTTCTTCTGCTCCTTTTGATTCACCCTCCAGACTTGACCTTCTCCTTCTCCTTCTTCTACTTCTTCTGATTCACCCTCCAGACTTCACCTCCTCCTTCTCCTTCTTCTACTTCTTCTGATTCACAATCCAGACTTCACCTTCTCCTTCTCCTTCTTCTACTTCTTCTGCTTCTCCCTCCAGACTTCACCTTCTCCTTCTCCTTCTTCTGCTTCTTCTGATTCACCCTCCAGACTTCACCTTCTCCTTCTCCTTCTTCCACTTCTTCTGATTCACCCTCCAGACTTCACCTTCTCCTTCTCCTTCTTCTACTTCTTCTGATTTCCCCTCCAGACTTCACCTTCTCCTTTTCCTTCTTCTACTTCTTCTGATTCACCCTCCTGACTTCACCTTCTCCTTCTCCTTCTTCTGCTTCTTCTGCTTCACCCTCCAGACTTCACCTTCTCCTTCTCCTTCTTCTGCTTCTTCTGCTTCACCCTCCAGACTTCACCTTCTCCTTCTCCTTCTTCTGCTTCTTCTGCTTCACCCTCCTTACTTCAGCTTCTCCTTCTCCTTCTTCTACTTCTTGTGCTTCACCCTCCAGACTTCACCTTCTCCTTCTCCTTCTTCTGCTTCTTCTGCTTCACCCTCCAGACTTCACCTTCTCCTTCTCCTTCTTCTGCTTCTTCTGCTTCGCCCTGCAGACTTCACCTTCTCCTTCTCCTTCTTCTGCTTCTTCTGCTTCACCCTCCAGATTTCACCTTCTCCTTCTCCTTCTTCTGCCTCTTCTGCTTCACCCTCCTGACTTCACCTTCTCCTTCTCCTTCTTCTACTTCTTCTGATTCACCCTCCAGACTTCACCTTCTCCTTCTCCTTCTTCTGCTTCTTCTGCTTCACCCTTAGGACTTCACCTTCTCCTTCTCCTCCTTCTGCTTCTTCTGCTGCGCCCTCCAGGCTTCACCGTCTCCATCTCCTTCTTCTGCTTCTTCTGCTTCACCCTCCTGACTTCACCTTCTCCTTCTCCTTCTTCTGCTTCTTCTGCTTCACCCTCCTGACTTCACCTTCTCCTTCTCCTTCTTCTACTTCTTCTGCTTCACCCCCCTGACTTCACCTTCTCCTTCTCCTTCTTCTGCTTCTTCTGATTCACCCTCCTAACTTCACCTTCTCCTTCTCCTTCTTCTGCTTCTTCTGATTCACCCTCCTGACTTCACCTTCTCCTTCTCCTTCTTCTGCTTCTTCTGATTCACCCTCCAGACTTCCCCTTCTCCTTCTTCTTCTTCTACTTCTTCTGATTCAACCTCCAGACTTCACCTTCTCCTTCTCCTTCTTCTACTTCTTCTGATTCACCCTCCAGACATCACCTTCTCCTTCTCCTTCTTCTACTTCTTCTGATTCACCCTCCTGACTTCACCTTCTCCTTCTCCTTCTTCTGCTTCTTCTGCTTCACCCTCCAGACTTCACCTTCTCCTTCTCCTTCTTCTGCTTCTTCTGTTTCACCCTCCAGACTTCACCTTCTCCTTCTCCTTCTTCTGCTTCTTCTGCTTCACCCTCCTGACTTCACCTTCTCCTTCTCCTTCTTCTACTTCTTCTGATTCACCCTCCAGACTTCACCTTCTCCTTCTCCTTCTTCTGCTTCTTCTGCTTCACCATCCAGACTTCACCTTCTCCTTCTCCTTCTTCTACTTCTTCTGCTTCGCCCTCCAGACTTCACCTTCTCCTTCTCCTTCTTCTGCTTCTTCTGCTTCACCCTCCAGACATCACCTTCTCCTTCTCCTTCTTCTGCTTCTTCTGCTTCACCCTCCTGACTTCACCTTCTCCTTCTCCTTCTTCTACTTCTTCTGATTCACCCTCCAGACTTCACCTTCTCCTTCTCCTTCTTCTGCTTCTTCTGCTTCACCCTCCAGACTTCACCTTCACCTTCTCCTTCTTCTGCTTCTTCTGCTGCGCCCGCCAGACTTCACCTCCTCCTTCTCCTTCTTCTGCTTCTTCTGCTTCACCTTCCTGACTTCGCCTTCTCCTTCTCCTTCTTCTACTTTTTCTGCTTCACCCCCCTGACTTCACCTTCTCCTTCTCCTTCTTCTGCTTCTTCTGATTCACCCTCCTAACTTCACCTTCTCCTTCTCCTTCTTCTGCTTCTTCTGATTCACCCTCCTGACTTCACCTTCTCCTTCTCCTTCTTCTACTTCTTCTGATTCACCCTCCAGACTTCACCATCTCCTTCTCCTTCT
Source organism: Somniosus microcephalus (assembly GCF_052327205.1). Taxonomy (NCBI): domain Eukaryota; kingdom Metazoa; phylum Chordata; class Chondrichthyes; order Squaliformes; family Somniosidae; genus Somniosus; species Somniosus microcephalus. The sequence continues at coordinate 226,996 of NW_028225591.1, forward strand.
TCTACTTCTTCTGATTCACCCTCCAGACTTCACCTTCTCCTTCTCCTTCTTCTACCTCTTCTGATTCACCCTCCAGACTTCACCTTCTCCTTCTCCTTCTTCTACTTCTTCTGATTCACCCTCCAGTCTTCACCTTCTACTTCTCCTTCTTCTGCTTCTTCTGCTTCACCCTCTAGACTTCACCTTCTCCTTCTCTTTCTTCTGCTTCTTCTGATTCACCCTCCAGACTTCACCTTCTCCTTCTCCTTCTTCTGATTCTTCTGATTCACACTCCAGACTTCACCTTCTCCTTCTCCTTCTTCTGCTTCTTCTGATTCAACCTCCTGACTTCACCTTCTCCTTCTCCTTCTTCTGCTTCTTCTGATTCACCCTCCAGACTTCACCTTCTCCTTCTCCTTCTTCTGCTTCTTCTGATTCACTGTTCAGACTTCACCTTCTCCTTCCCCTTCTTCTGCTTCTTCTGATTCACCCTCCAGACTTCACCTTCTCCTTCTCCTTCTTCTACTTATTCTGATTCACCCTCCAGACTTCATCTTCTCCTTCTCCTTCTTCTGCTTCTTCTGATTCACCCTCCAGACTTCACCTTCTCCTTCTCCTTCTTCTGCTTCTTCTGATGCACCCTCCAAACTTCAACTTCTCCTTCTCCTTGTTCTACTTCTTCTGATTCACCCTCCAGACTTCACCTTCTCCTTCTCCTTCTTCTACTTCTTCTGATTCACCCTCCAGACTTCACCTTCTCCTTCTCCTTCTTCTGCTTCTTCTGATTCACCCTCCAGACTTCACCTTCTCCTTCTCCTTCATCTGCTTCTTCTGATACACCCTCCAGACTTCACCTTCTCCTTCTCCTTCTTCTGCTTCTTCTGGTTCACCCTTCAGACTTCACCTTCTCCTTCTCCTTCTTCTGCTTCTTCTGATTCACCCTCCAGACCTCAACTTCTCCTTCTCCTTCTTCTAATTCTTCTGATTCACCCTCCAGACTTCATCTTCTCCTTCTCCTTCTTCTGCTTCTTCTGATTCACCCTCCAGACTTCATCTTCTCCTTCTCCTTCTTCTGCTTCTTCTGATTCACCCTCCAGACTTCGCCTTCTCCTTCTCCTTCTTCTACTTCTTCTGATTCACCCTCCAGACTTCACCTTCTCCTTCTCCTTCTTCTACTTCTTCTGATTCAACCTCCAGTCTTCACCTTCTCCTTCTCCTTCTTCAACTTCTTCTGATTCACCCTCCAGACTTCGCCTTCTCCTTCTCCTTCTTCTACTTCTTCTGATTCACCCTCCAGACTTCACCTTCTCCTTCTCCTTCTTCTGCTTCTTCTGATTCACCCTCCAGACTTCGCCTTCTCCTTCTCCTTCTTCTACTTCTTCCGCTTCACCCTCCAGACTTCACCTTCTCCTTCTCCTTCTTCTACTTCTTCTGATTCACCCTCCAGACTTCACCTTCTCCTTCTCCTTCTTCTGCTTCTTCTGATTCACCCTCCAGACTTCACCTTCTCCTTCTCCTTATTCTGCTTCTTCTGATTCACCCTCCAGACTTCACCTTCTCCTTCTCCTTCTTCAACTTCTTCTGATTCACCCTCCAGACTTCACCTTCTCCTTCTCCTTCTTCTGCTTCTTCTGATTCAACCTCCAGACTTCACCTCCTCCTTCTCCTTCTTCTGCTTCTTCTGCTTCACCCTCCAGACTTCACCTTCTCCTTCTCCTTCTTCTGCTTCTTCTGCTTCACCCTCCTTACTTCACCTTCTACTTCTCCTTCTTCTACTTCTTCTGATTCACCCTCCAGACTTCACCTCCTCCTTCTCCTTCTTCTGCTTCTTCTGATTCACCCTCCAGACTTCACCTCCTCCTTCTCCTTCTTCTGATTCTTCTGATTCACCCTCCAGACTTCACCTTCTCCTTCTCCTTCTTCTGCTTCTTCTGTTGCACCCTCCAGACTTCAACTTCTCCTTCTCCTTGTTCTACTTCTTCTGAATCACCCTCCAGACTTCACCTTCTCCTTCTCCTTCTTCTACTTCTTCTGATTCACCCTCCAGACTTCACCTTCTACTTCTCCTTCTTCTGCTTCTTCTGATTCACCCTCCAGACTTCACCTTCTCCTTCTCCTTCTTCTGCTTCTTCTGATACACCCTCCAGACTTCACCTTCTCCTTCTCCTTCTTCTGCTTCTTCTGGTTCACCCTTCAGACTTCACCTTCTCCTTCTCCTTCTTCTGCTTCTTCTGATTCACCCTCCAGACCTCAACTTCTCCTTCTCCTTCTTCTAATTCTTCTGATTCACCCTCCAGACTTCATCTTCTCCTTCTCCTTCTTCTGCTTCTTCTGATTCACCCTCCAGACTTCACCTTCTCCTTCTCCTTCTTCTGCTACTTCTGCTTCACCCTCCAGACTTCGCCTTCTCCTTCTCCTTCTTCTACTTCTTCTGATTCACCCTCCAGACTTCACCTTCTCCTTCTCCTTCTTCTACTTCTTCTGATTCAACCTCCAGTCTTCACCTTCTGCTTCTCCTTCTTCAACTTCTTCTGATTCACCCTCCAGACTTCGCCTTCTCCTTCTCCTTCTTCTACTTCTTCTGATTCACCCTCCAGACTTCACCTTCTCCTTCTCCTTCTTCTGCTTCTTCTGATTCACCCTCCAGACTTCGCCTTCTCCTTCTACTTCTTCTACTTCTTCCGCTTCACCCTCCAGACTTCACCTTCTCCTTCTCCTTCTTCTACTTCTTCTGATTCACCCTCCAGACTTCACCTTCTCCTTCTCCTTCTTCTGCTTCTTCTGATTCACCCTCCAGACTTCACCTTCTCCTTCTCCTTATTCTGCTTCTTCTGATTCACCCTCCAGACTTCACCTTCTCCTTCTCCTTCTTCAACTTCTTCTGATTCACCCTCCAGACTTCACCTTCTCCTTCTCCTTCTTCTGCTTCTTCTGATTCACCCTCCAGACTTCACCTCCTCCTTCTCCTTCTTCTGCTTCTTCTGCTTCACCCTCCAGACCTCACCTTCTCCTTCTCCTTCTTCTGCTTCTTCTGCTTCACCCTCCTTACTTCACCTTCTACTTCTCCTTCTTCTACTTCTTCTGATTCACCCTCCAGACTTCACCTTCTCCTTCTCCTTCTTCTGCTTCTTCTGCTTCACCCTCCAGACTTCACCTTCTCCTTCTCCTTCTTCTGCTTCTTCTGCTTCGCCCTCCAGACTTCACCTTCTCCTTCTCCTTCTTCTACTTCTTCTGCTTCACGCTCCAGACTTCACCTTCTCCTTCTCCTTCTTCTACTTCTTCTGATTCACCCTCCAGACTTCACCTTCTCCTTCTCCTTCTTCTGCTTCTTCTGATTCACTCTCCAGACTTCACCTTCTCCTTCTCCTTATTCTGCTTCTTCTGATTCACCCTCCAGACTTCACCTTCTCCTTCTCCTTCCTCTACTTCTTCTGATTCATCCTCCAGACTACACCTTCTCCTTCTCCTTCTTCTACTTCTTCTGATTCACCCTCCAGACTTCACCTTCTCCTTCTCCTTCTTCTGCTCCTTTTGATTCACCCTCCAGACTTGACCTTCTCCTTCTCCTTCTTCTACTTCTTCTGATTCACCCTCCAGACATCACCTCCTCCTTCTCCTTCTTCTACTTCTTCTGATTCACAATCCAGACTTCACCTTCTCCTTCTCCTTCTTCTACTTCTTCTGCTTCTCCCTCCAGACTTCACCTTCTCCTTCTCCTTCTTCTGCTTCTTCTGATTCACCCTCCAGACTTCACCTTCTCCTTCTCCTTCTTCCACTTCTTCTGATTCACCCTCCAAACTTCACCTTCTCCTTCTCCTTCTTCTACTTCTTCTGATTCACCCTCCAGACTTCACCTTCTCCTTTTCCTTCTTCTACTTCTTCTGATTCACCCTCCTGACTTCACCTTCTCCTTCTCCTTCTTCTGCTTCTTCTGCTTCACCCTCCAGACTTCACCTTCTCCTTCTCCTTCTTCTGCTTCTTCTGCTTCACCCTCCAGACTTCACCTTCTCCTTCTCCTTCTTCTGCTTCTTCTGCTTCACCCTCCTTACTTCACCTTCTCCTTCTCCTTCTTCTACTTCTTGTGATTCACCCTCCAGACTTCACCTTCTCCTTCTCCTTCTTCTGCTTCTTCTGCTTCACCCTCCAGACTTCACCTTCTCCTTCTCCTTCTTCTGCTTCTTCTGCTTCGCCCTCCAGACTTCACCTTCTCCTTCTCCTGCTTCTGCTTCTTCTGCTTCACCCTCCAGATTTCACCTTCTCCTTCTCCTTCTTCTGCTTCACCCTCCTGACTTCACCTTCTCCTTCTCCTTCTTCTACTTCTTCTGATTCACCCTCCAGACTTCACCTTCTCCTTCTCCTTCTTCTGCTTCTTCTGCTTCACCCTTAGGACTTCACCTTCTCCTTCTCCTCCTTCTGCTTCTTCTGCTGCGCCCTCCAGGCTTCACCGTCTCCATCTCCTTCTTCTGCTTCTTCTGCTTCACCCTCCTGACTTCACCTTCTCCTTCTCCTTCTTCTGCTTCTTCTGCTTCACCCCCCTGACTTCACCTTCTCCTTCTCCTTCTTCTGCTTCTTCTGATTCACCCTCCTAACTTCACCTTCTCCTTCTCCTTCTTCTGCTTCTTCTGATTCACCCTCCTGACTTCACCTTCTCCTTCTCCTTCTTCTGCTTCTTCTGATTCACCCTCCAGACTTCACCTTCTCCTTCTCCTTCTTCTGCTTCTTCTGATTCACCCTCCAGACTTCACCTTCTCCTTCTCCTTCTTCTGCTTCTTCTGATTCACCCACCAGACCTCACCTTCTCCTTCTCCTTCTTCTACTTCTTCTGATTCACCCTCCAGACTTCATCTTCTCCTTCTCCTTCTTCTGCTTCTTCTGATTCAAGCTCCAGACTTCATCTTCTACTTCTCCTTCTTCTGCTTCTTCTGATTCACCCTCCAGACTTCACCATCTCCTTCTCCTTCTTCGACTTCTTCTGATTCACCCTCCAGACTTCACCTTCTCCTTCTCCTTCTTCTCCTTCTTCTGATTCACCCTCCAGTCTTCACCTTCTTCTCCTTCTTCTGCTTCTTCTGCTTCACCCTCCAGACTTCACCTTCTCCTTCTCTTTCTTCTGCTTCTTCTGATTCACCCTCCAGACTTCACCTTCTCCTTCTCCTTCGTCTGATTCTTCTGATTCACCCTCCAGACTTCACCTTCTCCTTCTCCTTCTTCTGCTTCTTCTGATTCACCCTCCTGACTTCACCTTCTCCTTCTCCTTCTTCTACTTCTTCTGATTCACCCTTCTGACTTCAACTTCTCCTTCTCCTTCTTCTACTTCTTCTGCTTCACCCTCCAGACTTCACCTTCTCCTTCTCCTTCTTCTACTTCTTCTGATTCACCCTCCAGACTTCACCTTCTCCTTCTCCTTCTTCTGCTTCTTCTGATTCACCCTCCAGACTTCACCTTCTCCTTCTCCTTATTCTGCTTCTTCTGATTCACCCTCCAGACTTCACCTTCTCCTTCTCCTTCTTCTGCTTCTTCTGATTCACCCTCCAGACTTCATCTTCTCCTTCTCCTTCTTCTGCTTCTTCTGAATCACCCTCCAGACTTCACCTTCTCCTTCTCCTTCTTCTACTTCTTCTGATTCACCTTCCAGTCTTCACCTTCTCCTTCTCCTTCTTCTGCTTCTTCTGCTTCACCCTCCAGACTTCACCTTCTCCTTCTCCTTCTTCTACTTCTTCTGATTCACCCTCCAGACTTCACCTTCTCCTTCTCCTTCTTCTACATCTTCTGATTCACCCTCCGGACTTCACCTTCTACTTTTCCTTCTTCTACTTCTTCTGATTCACCCTCCTGACTCCACCTTCTCCTTCTCCTTCTTCTGCTTCTTCTGCTTCACCCTCCAGACTTCACCTTCTCCTTCTCCTTCTTCTGCTTCACCCTCCAGACTTCACCTTCTCCTTCTCCTTCTTCTGCTTCTTCTGCTTCACCCTCCTTACTTCACCTTCTCCTTCTCCTTCTTCTACTTCTTCTGATTCACCCTCCAGACTTCACCTTCTCCTTCTCCTTCTTCTGCTTCTTCTGCTTCACCCTCCAGACTTCACCTTCTCCTTCTCCTTCTTCTGCTTCTTCTGCTTCACCCTCCAGATTTCACCTTCTCCTTCTCCTTCTTCTGCTTCTTCTGCTTCACCCTCCTGACTTCACCTTCTCCTTCTCCTTCTTCTACTTCTTCTGATTCACCCTCCAGACTTCACCTTCTCCTTCTCCTTCTTCTGCTTCTTCTGATTCACCCTCCAGACTTCACCTCCTCCTTCTCCTTCTTCTGCTTCTTCTGCTTCACCCTCCAGACTTCACCTTCTCCTTCTCCTTCTTCTGCTTCTTCTGCTTCACCCTCCTTACTTCACCTTCTCCTTCTCCTTCTTCTACTTCTTCTGATTCACCCTCCAGACTTCACCTTCTCCTTCTCCTTCTTCTGCTTCTTCTGCTTCACCCTCCAGACTTCACCTTCTCCTTCTCCTTCTTCTGCTTCTTCTGCTTCGCCCTCCAGACTTCACCTTCTCCTTCTCCTTCTTCTACTTCTTCTGCTTCACCCTCCAGACTTCACCTTCTCCTTCTCCTTCTTCTACTTCTTCTGATTCACCCTCCAGACTTCACCTTCTCCTTCTCCTTCTTCTGCTTCTTCTGATTCACCCTCCAGACTTCACCTTCTCCTTCTCCTTATTCTGCTTCTTCTGATTCACCCTCCAGACTTCACCTTCTCCTTCTCCTTCTTCTACTTCTTCTGATTCATCCTCCAGACTACACCTTCTCCTTCTCCTTCTTCTACTTCTTCTGATTCACCCTCCAGACTTCACCTTCTCCTTCTCCTTCTTCTGCTCCTTTTGATTCACCCTCCAGACTTGACCTTCTCCTTCTCCTTCTTCTACTTCTTCTGATTCACCCTCCAGACTTCACCTCCTCCTTCTCCTTCTTCTACTTCTTCTGATTCACAATCCAGACTTCACCTTCTCCTTCTCCTTCTTCTACTTCTTCTGCTTCTCCCTCCAGACTTCACCTTCTCCTTCTCCTTCTTCTGCTTCTTCTGATTCACCCTCCAGACTTCACCTTCTCCTTCTCCTTCTTCCACTTCTTCTTATTCACCCTCCAGACTTCACCTTCTCCTTCTCCTTCTTCTACTTCTTCTGATTCACCCTCCAGACTTCACCTTCTTCTTTTCCTTCTTCTACTTCTTCTGATTCACCCTCCTGACTTCACCTTCTCCTTCTCCTTCTTCTGCTTCTTCTGCTTCACCCTCCAGACTTCACCTTCTCCTTCTCCTTCTTCTGCTTCTTCTGCTTCACCCTCCAGACTTCACCTTCTCCTTCTCCTTCTTCTGCTTCTTCTGCTTCACCCTCCTTACTTCACCTTCTCCTTCTCCTTCTTCTACTTCTTGTGATTCACCCTCCAGACTTCACCTTCTCCTTCTCCTTCTTCTGCTTCTTCTGCTTCACCCTCCAGACTTCACCTTCTCCTTCTCCTTCTTCTGCTTCTTCTGCTTCGCCCTCCAGACTTCACCTTCTCCTTCTCCTTCTTCTGCTTCTTCTGATTCACCCTCCAGACTTCACCTTCTCCTTCTCCTTCTTCTGCTTCTTCTGATTCACCCACCAGACCTCACCTTCTCCTTCTCCTTCTTCTACTTCTTCTGATTCACCCTCCAGACTTCATCTTCTCCTTCTCCTTCTTCTGCTTCTTCTGATTCAAGCTCCAGACTTCTTCTTCTACTTCTCCTTCTTCTGCTTCTTCTGATTCACCCTCCAGACTTCACCATCTCCTTCTCCTTCTTCGACTTCTTCTGATTCACCCTCCAGACTTCACCTTCTCCTTCTCCTTCTTCTCCTTCTTCTGATTCACCCTCCAGTCTTCACCTTCTTCTCCTTCTTCTGCTTCTTCTGCTTCACCCTCCAGACTTCACCTTCTCCTTCTCTTTCTTCTGCTTCTTCTGATTCACCCTCCAGACTTCACCTTCTCCTTCTCCTTCGTCTGATTCTTCTGATTCACCCTCCAGACTTCACCTTCTCCTTCTCCTTCTTCTGCTTCTTCTGATTCACCCTCCTGACTTCACCTTCTCCTTCTCCTTCTTCTACTTCTTCTGATTCACCCTTCTGACTTCAACTTCTCCTTCTCCTTCTTCTACTTCTTCTGCTTCACCCTCCAGACTTCACCTTCTCCTTCTCCTTCTTCTACTTCTTCTGATTCACCCTCCAGACTTCACCTTCTCCTTCTCCTTCTTCTGCTTCTTCTGATTCACCCTCCAGACTTCACCTTCTCCTTCTCCTTATTCTGCTTCTTCTGATTCACCCTCCAGACTTCACCTTCTCCTTCTCCTTCTTCTGCTTCTTCTGATTCACCCTCCAGACTTCATCTTCTCCTTCTCCTTCTTCTGCTTCTTCTGAATCACCCTCCAGACTTCACCTTCTCCTTCTCCTTCTTCTACTTCTTCTGATTCACCTTCCAGTCTTCACCTTCTCCTTCTCCTTCTTCTGCTTCTTCTGCTTCACCCTCCAGACTTCACCTTCTCCTTCTCCTTCTTCTACTTCTTCTGATTCACCCTCCAGACTTCACCTTCTCCTTCTCCTTCTTCTGCTTCTTCTGCTTCACCCTCCAGACTTCACCTTCTCCTTCTCCTTCTTCCACTTCTTCTGATTCACCCTCCAGACTTCACCTTCTCCTTCTCCTTCTTCTACATCTTCTGATTCACCCTCCGGACTTCACCTTCTACTTTTCCTTCTTCTACTTCTTCTGATTCACCCTCCTGACTCCACCTTCTCCTTCTCCTTCTTCTGCTTCTTCTGCTTCACCCTCCAGACTTCACCTTCTCCTTCTCCTTCTTCTGCTTCACCCTCCAGACTTCACCTTCTCCTTCTCCTTCTTCTGCTTCTTCTGCTTCACCCTCCTTACTTCACCTTCTCCTTCTCCTTCTTCTACTTCTTCTGATTCACCCTCCAGACTTCACCTTCTCCTTCTCCTTCTTCTGCTTCTTCTGCTTCACCCTCCAGACTTCACCTTCTCCTTCTCCTTCTTCTGCTTCTTCTGCTTCACCCTCCAGATTTCACCTTCTCCTTCTCCTTCTTCTGCTTCTTCTGCTTCACCCTCCTGACTTCACCTTCTCCTTCTCCTTCTTCTACTTCTTCTGATTCACCCTCCAGACTTCACCTTCTCCTTCTCCTTCTTCTGCTTCTTCTGATTCACCCTCCAGACTTCACCTCCTCCTTCTCCTTCTTCTGCTTCTTCTGCTTCACCCTCCAGACTTCACCTTCTCCTTCTCCTTCTTCTGCTTCTTCTGCTTCACCCTCCTTACTTCACCTTCTCCTTCTCCTTCTTCTACTTCTTCTGATTCACCCTCCAGACTTCACCTTCTCCTTCTCCTTCTTCTGCTTCTTCTGCTTCACCCTCCAGACTTCACCTTCTCCTTCTCCTTCTTCTGCTTCTTCTGCTTCGCCCTCCAGACTTCACCTTCTCCTTCTCCTTCTTCTACTTCTTCTGCTTCACCCTCCAGACTTCACCTTCTCCTTCTCCTTCTTCTACTTCTTCTGATTCACCCTCCAGACTTCACCTTCTCCTTCTCCTTCTTCTGCTTCTTCTGATTCACCCTCCAGACTTCACCTTCTCCTTCTCCTTATTCTGCTTCTTCTGATTCACCCTCCAGACTTCACCTTCTCCTTCTCCTTCTTCTACTTCTTCTGATTCATCCTCCAGACTACACCTTCTCCTTCTCCTTCTTCTACTTCTTCTGATTCACCCTCCAGACTTCACCTTCTCCTTCTCCTTCTTCTGCTCCTTTTGATTCACCCTCCAGACTTGACCTTCTCCTTCTCCTTCTTCTACTTCTTCTGATTCACCCTCCAGACTTCACCTCCTCCTTCTCCTTCTTCTACTTCTTCTGATTCACAATCCAGACTTCACCTTCTCCTTCTCCTTCTTCTACTTCTTCTGCTTCTCCCTCCAGACTTCACCTTCTCCTTCTCCTTCTTCTGCTTCTTCTGATTCACCCTCCAGACTTCACCTTCTCCTTCTCCTTCTTCCACTTCTTCTTATTCACCCTCCAGACTTCACCTTCTCCTTCTCCTTCTTCTACTTCTTCTGATTCACCCTCCAGACTTCACCTTCTTCTTTTCCTTCTTCTACTTCTTCTGATTCACCCTCCTGACTTCACCTTCTCCTTCTCCTTCTTCTGCTTCTTCTGCTTCACCCTCCAGACTTCACCTTCTCCTTCTCCTTCTTCTGCTTCTTCTGCTTCACCCTCCAGACTTCACCTTCTCCTTCTCCTTCTTCTGCTTCTTCTGCTTCACCCTCCTTACTTCACCTTCTCCTTCTCCTTCTTCTACTTCTTGTGATTCACCCTCCAGACTTCACCTTCTCCTTCTCCTTCTTCTGCTTCTTCTGCTTCACCCTCCAGACTTCACCTTCTCCTTCTCCTTCTTCTGCTTCTTCTGCTTCGCCCTCCAGACTTCACCTTCTCCTTCTCCTTCTTCTGCTTCTTCTGCTTCACCCTCCAGACTTCACCTTCTTCTTATCCTTCTTCTGCTTCTTCTGATTCACCCTCCAGACTTCACCTTCTCCTTCTTCGTCTGATTCTTCTGATTCACCCTCCAGACTTCACCTTCTCCTTCTCCTTCTTCTGCTTCTTCTGATTCACCCTCCTGACTTCACCTTCTCCTTCTCCTTCTTCTACTTCTTCTGATTCACCCTCCTGACTTCACCTTCTCCTTCTCCTTCTTCTACTTCTTCTGCTTCACCCTCCAGACTTCACCTTCTCCTTCTCCTTCTTCTACTTCTTCTGATTCACCCTCCAGACTTCACCTTCTCCTTCTCCTTCTTCTGCTTCTTCTGATTCACCCTCCAGACTTCACCTTCTCCTTCTCCTTATTCTGCTTCTTCTGATTCACCCTCCAGACTTCACCTTCTCCTTCTCCTTCTTCTGCTTCTTCTGATTCACCCTCCAGACTTCATCTTCTCCTTCTCCTTCTTCTGCTTCTTCTGATTCACCCTCCAGACTTCACCTTCTCCTTCTCCTTCTTCTACTTCTTCTGATTCACCTTCCAGACTTCACCTTCTCCTTCTCCTTCTTCTGCTTCTTCTGCTTCACCCTCCAGACTTCACCTTCTCCTTCTCCTTCTTCTACTTCTTCTGATACACCCTCCAGACTTCACCTTCTCCTTCTCCTTCTTCTGCTTCTTCTGCTTCACCCTCCAGACTTCACCTTCTCCTTCTCCTTCTTCCACTTCTTCTGATTCACCCTCCAGACTTCACCTTCTCCTTCTCCTTCTTCTACATCTTCTGATTCACCCTCCGGACTTCACCTTCTCCTTTTCCTTCTTCTACTTCTTCTGATTCACCCTCCTGACTTCACCTTCTCCTTCTCCTTCTTCTGCTTCTTCTGCTTCACCCTCCAGACTTCACCTTCTCCTTCTCCTTCTTCTGCTTCACCCTCCAGACTTCACCTTCTCCTTCTCCTTCTTCTGCTTCTTCTGCTTCACCCTCCTTACTTCACCTTCTCCTTCTCCTTCTTCTACTTCTTCTGATTCACCCTCCAGACTTCACCTTCTCCTTCTCCTTCTTCTGCTTCTTCTGCTTCACCCTCCAGACTTCACCTTCTCCTTCTCCTTCTTCTGCTTCTTCTGCTTCACCCTCCAGATTTCACCTTCTCCTTCTCCTTCTTCTGCTTCTTCTGCTTCACCCTCCTGACTTCACCTTCTCCTTCTCCTTCTTCTACTTCTTCTGATTCACCCTCCAGACTTCACCTTCTCCTTCTCCTTCTTCTGCTTCTTCTGATTCACCCTCCAGACTTCACCTCCTCCTTCTCCTTCTTCTGCTTCTTCTGCTTCACCCTCCAGACTTCACCTTCTCCTTCTCCTTCTTCTGCTTCTTCTGCTTCACCCTCCTTACTTCACCTTCTCCTTCTCCTTCTTCTACTTCTTCTGATTCGCCCTCCAGACTTCACCTTCTCCTTCTCCTTCTTCTGCTTCTTCTGCTTCACCCTCCAGACTTCACCTTCTCCTTCTCCTTCTTCTGCTTCTTCTGCTTCGCCCTCCAGACTTCACCTTCTCCTTCTCCTTCTTCTACTTCTTCTGCTTCACCCTCCAGACTTCACCTTCTCCTTCTCCTTCTTCTACTTCTTCTGATTCCCCCTTCAGACTTCACCTTCTCCTTCTCCTTCTTCTGCTTCTTCTGATTCACCCTCCAGACTTCACCTTCTCCTTCTCCTTATTCTGCTTCTTCTGATTCACCCTCCAGACTTCACCTTCTCCTTCTCCTTCTTCTACTTCTTCTGATTCATCCTCCAGACTACACCTTCTCCTTCTCCTTCTTCTACTTCTTCTGATTCACCCTCCAGACTTCACCTTCTCCTTCTCCTTCTTCTGCTCCTTTTGATTCACCCTCCAGACTTGACCTCCTCCTTCTCCTTCTTCTACTTCTTCTGATTCACCCTCCAGACTTCACCTCCTCCTTCTCCTTCTTCTACTTCTTCTGATTCACAATCCAGACTTCACCTTCTCCTTCTCCTTCTTCTACTTCTTCTGCTTCTCCCTCCAGACTTCACCTTCTCCTTCTCCTTCTTCTGCTTCTTCTGATTCACCCTCCAGACTTCACCTTCTCCTTCTCCTTCTTCCACTTCTTCTGATTCTCCCTCCAGACTTCACCTTCTCCTTCTCCTTCTTCTACTTCTTCTGATTCACCCTCCAGACTTCACCTTCTCCTTTTCCTTCTTCTACTTCTTCTGATTCACCCTCCTGACTTCACCTTCTCCTTCTCCTTCTTCTGCTTCTTCTGCTTCACCCTCCAGACTTCACCTTCTCCTTCTCCTTCTTCTGCTTCTTCTGCTTCACCCTCCAGACTTCACCTTCTCCTTCTCCTTCTTCTGCTTCTTCTGCTTCACCCTCCTTACTTCACCTTCTCCTTCTCCTTCTTCTACTTCTTGTGATTCACCCTCCAGACTTCACCTTCTCCTTCTCCTTCTTCTGCTTCTTTTGCTTCACCCTCCAGACTTCACCTTCTCCTTCTCCTTCTTCTGCTTCTTCTGCTTCGCCCTCCAGACTTCACCTTCTCCTTCTCCTTCTTCTGCTTCTTCTGCTTCACCCTCCAGATTTCACCTTCTCCTTCTCCTTCTTCTGCTTCTTCTGCTTCACCCTCCTGACTTCACCTTCTCCTTCTCCTTCTTCTACTTCTTCTGATACACCCTCCAGACTTCACCTTCTCCTTCTCCTTCTTCTGCTTCTTCTGCTTCACCCTTAGGACTTCACCTTCTCCTTCTCCTTCTTCTGCTTCTTCTGCTGCGCCCTCCAGGCTTCACCGTCTCCATCTACTTCTTCTGCTTCTTCTGCTTCACCCTCCTGACATCACCTTCTCCTTCTCCTTCTTCTACTTCTTCTGCTTCACCCCCCTGACTTCACCTTCTCCTTCTCCTTCTTCTGCTTCTTCTGATTCACCCTCCTAACTTCACCTTCTCCTTCTCCTTCTTCTGCTTCTTCTGATTCACCCTCCTGACTTCACCTTCTCCCTCTCCTTCTTCTGCTTCTTCTGATTCACCCTCCAGACTTCACCTTCTCCTTCTCCTTCTTCTGCTTCTTCTGATTCACCCTCCAGACTTCACCTTCTCCTTCTCCTTCTTCTGCTTCTTCTGATTCACCCTCCAGACCTCACCTTCTCCTTCTCCTTCTTCTTCTTCTTTTGATTCACCCTCCAGACTTCATCTTCTCCTTCTCCTTCTTCTGCTTCTTCTGATTCACGCTCCAGACTTCATCTTCTACTTCTCCTTCTTCTGCTTCTTCTGATTCACCCTCCAGACTTCACCATCTCCGTCTCCTTGTTCTACTTCATCTGATTCACCCTCCAGACTTCACCTTCTCCTTATCCTTCTTCTCCTTCTTCTGATTCACCCTCCAGTCTTCACCTTCTTCTCCTTCTTCTTCTTCTTCTGCTTCACCCTCCAGACTTCACCTTCTCCTTCTCTTTCTTCTGCTTCTTCTGATTCACCCTCCAGACTTCACCTTCTCCTTCTCCTTCGTCTGATTCTTCAGATTCACCCTCCAGTCTTCACCTTCTCCTTCTCCTTCTTCTGCTTCTTCTGATTCACCCTCCTGACTTCACCTTCTCCTTCTCCTTCTTCTACTTCTTCTGATTCACCCTCCTGACTTCACCTTCTCCTTCTCCTTCTTCTACTTCTTCTGATTCACCCTCCAGACTTCACCTTCTTCTTTTCCTTCTTCTACTTCTTCTGATTCACCCTCCTGACTTCACCTTCTCCTTCTCCTTCTTCTGCTTCTTCTGCTTCACCCTCCAGACTTCACCTTCTCCTTCTCCTTCTTCTGCTTCTTCTGCTTCACCCTCCAGACTTCACCTTCTCCTTCTCCTTCTTCTGCTTCTTCTGCTTCACCCTCCTTACTTCACCTTCTCCTTCTCCTTCTTCTACTTCTTGTGATTCACCCTCCAGACTTCACCTTCTCCTTCTCCTTCTTCTGCTTCTTCTGCTTCACCCTCCAGACTTCACCTTCTCCTTCTCCTTCTTCTGCTTCTTCTGCTTCGCCCTCCAGACTTCACCTTCTCCTTCTCCTTCTTCTGCTTCTTCTGCTTCACCCTCCAGACTTCACCTTCTTCTTATCCTTCTTCTGCTTCTTCTGATTCACCCTCCAGACTTCACCTTCTCCTTCTCCTTCGTCTGTTTCTTCTGATTCACCCTCCAGACTTCACCTTCTCCTTCTCCTTCTTCTGCTTCTTCTGATTCACCCTCCTGACTTCACCTTCTCCTTCTCCTTCTTCTACTTCTTCTGATTCACCCTCCTGACTTCACCTTCTCCTTCTCCTTCTTCTACTTCTTCTGCTTCACCCTCCAGACTTCACCTTCTCCTTCTCCTTCTTCTACTTCTTCTGATTCACCCTCCAGACTTCACCTTCTCCTTCTCCTTCTTCTGCTTCTTCTGATTCACCCTCCAGACTTCACCTTCTCCTTCTCCTTATTCTGCTTCTTCTGATTCACCCTCCAGACTTCACCTTCTCCTTCTCCTTCTTCTGCTTCTTCTGATTCACCCTCCAGACTTCATCTTCTCCTTCTCCTTCTTCTGCTTCTTCTGATTCACCCTCCAGACTTCACCTTCTCCTTCTCCTTCTTCTACTTCTTCTGATTCACCTTCCAGACTTCACCTTCTCCTTCTCCTTCTTCTGCTTCTTCTGCTTCACCCTCCAGACTTCACCTTCTCCTTCTCCTTCTTCTACTTCTTCTGATTCACCCTCCAGACTTCACCTTCTCCTTCTCCTTCTTCTGCTTCTTCTGCTTCACCCTCCAGACTTCACCTTCTCCTTCTCCTTCTTCCACTTCTTCTGATTCACCCTCCAGACTTCACCTTCTCCTTCTCCTTCTTCTACATCTTCTGATTCACCCTCCGGACTTCACCTTCTCCTTTTCCTTCTTCTACTTCTTCTGATTCACCCTCCTGACTTCACCTTCTCCTTCTCCTTCTTCTGCTTCTTCTGCTTCACCCTCCAGACTTCACCTTCTCCTTCTCCTTCTTCTGCTTCACCCTCCAGACTTCACCTTCTCCTTCTCCTTCTTCTGCTTCTTCTGCTTCACCCTCCTTACTTCACCTTCTCCTTCTCCTTCTTCTACTTCTTCTGATTCACCCTCCAGACTTCACCTTCTCCTTCTCCTTCTTCTGCTTCTTCTGCTTCACCCTCCAGACTTCACCTTCTCCTTCTCCTTCTTCTGCTTCTTCTGCTTCACCCTCCAGATTTCACCTTCTCCTTCTCCTTCTTCTGCTTCTTCTGCTTCACCCTCCTGACTTCACCTTCTCCTTCTCCTTCTTCTACTTCATCTGATTCACCCTCCAGACTTCACCTTCTCCTTCTCCTTCTTCTGCTTCTTCTGATTCACCCTCCAGACTTCACCTCCTCCTTCTCCTTCTTCTGCTTCTTCTGCTTCACCCTCCAGACTTCACCTTCTCCTTCTCCTTCTTCTGCTTCTTCTGCTTCACCCTCCTTACTTCACCTTCTCCTTCTCCTTCTTCTACTTCTTCTGATTCACCCTCCAGACTTCACCTTCTCCTTCTCCTTCTTCTGCTTCTTCTGCTTCACCCTCCAGACTTCACCTTCTCCTTCTCCTTCTTCTGCTTCTTCTGCTTCGCCCTCCAGACTTCACCTTCTCCTTCTCCTTCTTCTACTTCTTCTGCTTCACCCTCCAGACTTCACCTTCTCCTTCTCCTTCTTCTACTTCTTCTGATTCCCCCTCCAGACTTCACCTTCTCCTTCTCCTTCTTCTGCTTCTTCTGATTCACCCTCCAGACTTCACCTTCTCCTTCTCCTTATTCTGCTTCTTCTGATTCACCCTCCAGACTTCACCTTCTCCTTCTCCTTCTTCTACTTCTTCTGATTCATCCTCCAGACTACACCTTCTCCTTCTCCTTCTTCTACTTCTTCTGATTCACCCTCCAGACTTCACCTTCTCCTTCTCCTTCTTCTGCTCCTTTTGATTCACCCTCCAGACTTGACCTTCTCCTTCTCCTTCTTCTACTTCTTCTGATTCACCCTCCAGACTTCACCTCCTCCTTCTCCTTCTTCTACTTCTTCTGATTCACAATCCAGACTTCACCTTCTCCTTCTCCTTCTTCTACTTCTTCTGCTTCTCCCTCCAGACTTCACCTTCTCCTTCTCCTTCTTCTGCTTCTTCTGATTCACCCTCCAGACTTCACCTTCTCCTTCTCCTTCTTCCACTTCTTCTGATTCTCCCTCCAGACTTCACCTTCTCCTTCTCCTTCTTCTACTTCTTCTGATTCACCCTCCAGACTTCACCTTCTCCTTTTCCTTCTTCTACTTCTTCTGATTCACCCTCCTGACTTCACCTTCTCCTTCTCCTTCTTCTGCTTCTTCTGCTTCACCCTCCAGACTTCACCTTCTCCTTCTCCTTCTTCTGCTTCTTCTGCTTCACCCTCCAGACTTCACCTTCTCCTTCTCCTTCTTCTGCTTCTTCTGCTTCACCCTCCTTACTTCACCTTCTCCTTCTCCTTCTTCTACTTCTTGTGATTCACCCTCCAGACTTCACCTTCTCCTTCTCCTTCTTTTGCTTCTTCTGCTTCACCCTCCAGACTTCACCTTCTCCTTCTCCTTCTTCTGCTTCTTCTGCTTCGCCCTCCAGACTTCACCTTCTCCTTCTCCTTCTTCTGCTTCTTCTGCTTCACCCTCCAGATTTCACCTTCTCCTTCTCCTTCTGCTGCTTCTTCTGCTTCACCCTCCTGACTTCACCTTCTCCTTCTCCTTCTTCTACTTCTTCTGATTCACCCTCCAGACTTCACCTTCTCCTTCTCCTTCTTCTGCTTCTTCTGCTTCACCCTTAGGACTTCACCTTCTCCTTCTCCTTCTTCTGCTTCTTCTGCTGCGCCCTCCAGGCTTCACCGTCTCCATCTACTTCTTCTGCTTCTTCTGCTTCACCCTCCTGACTTCACCTTCTCCTTCTCCTTCTTCTACTTCTTCTGCTTCACCCCCCTGACTTCACCTTCTCCTTCTCCTTCTTCTGCTTCTTCTGATTCACCCTCCTAACTTCACCTTCTCCTTCTCCTTCTTCTGCTTCTTCTGATTCACCCTCCTGACTTCACCTTCTCCTTCTCCTTCTTCTGCTTCTTCTGATTCACCCTCCAGACTTCACCTTCTCCTTCTCCTTCTTCTGCTTCTTCTGATTCACCCTCCAGACTTCACCTTCTCCTTCTCCTTCTTCTGCTTCTTCTGATTCACCCTCCAGACCTCACCTTCTCCTTCTCCTTCTTCTTCTTCTTCTGATTCACCCTCCAGACTTCATCTTCTCCTTCTCCTTCTTCTGCTTCTTCTGATTCACGCTCCAGACATCATCTTCTACTTCTCCTTCTTCTGCTTCTTCTGATTCACCCTCCGGACTTCACCATCTCCGTCTCCTTGTTCTACTTCATCTCATTCACCCTCCAGACTTCACCTTCTCCTTCTCCTTCTTCTCCTTCTTCTGATTCACCCTCCAGTCTTCACCTTCTTCTCCTTCTTCTTCTTCTTCTGCTTCACCCTCCAGACTTCACCTTCTCCTTCTCTTTCTTCTGCTTCTTCTGATTCACCCTCCAGACTTCACCTTCTCCTTCTCCTTCGTCTGATTCTTCAGATTCACCCTCCAGTCTTCACCTTCTCCTTCTCCTTCTTCTGCTTCTTCTGATTCACCCTCCTGACTTCACCTTCTCCTTCTCCTTCTTCTACTTCTTCTGATTCACCCTCCTGACTTCACCTTCTCCTTCTCCTTCTTCTACTTCTTCTGATTCACCCTCCAGACTTCACCTTCTTCTTTTCCTTCTTCTACTTCTTCTGATTCACCCTCCTGACTTCACCTTCTCCTTCTCCTTCTTCTGCTTCTTCTGCTTCACCCTCCAGACTTCACCTTCTCCTTCTCCTTCTTCTGCTTCTTCTGCTTCACCCTCCAGACTTCACCTTCTCCTTCTCCTTCTTCTGCTTCTTCTGCTTCACCCTCCTTACTTCACCTTCTCCTTCTCCTTCTTCTACTTCTTGTGATTCACCCTCCAGACTTCACCTTCTCCTTCTCCTTCTTCTGCTTCTTCTGCTTCGCCCTCCAGACTTCACCTTCTCCTTCTCCTTCTTCTGCTTCTTCTGCTTCACCCTCCAGACTTCACCTTCTTCTTATCCTTCTTCTGCTTCTTCTGATTCACCCTCCAGACTTCACCTTCTCCTTCTCCTTCGTCTGTTTCTTCTGATTCACCCTCCAGACTTCATCTTCTCCTTCTCCTTCTTCTGCTTCTTCTGATTCACCCTCCTGACTTCACCTTCTCCTTCTCCTTCTTCTACTTCTTCTGATTCACCCTCCTGACTTCACCTTCTCCTTCTCCTTCTTCTACTTCTTCTGCTTCACCCTCCAGACTTTACCTTCTCCTTCTCCTTCTTCTACTTCTTCTGATTCACCCTCCAGACTTCACCTTCTCCTTCTCCTTCTTCTGCTTCTTCTGATTCACCCTCCAGACTTCACCTTCTCCTTCTCCTTATTCTGCTTCTTCTGATTCACCCTCCAGACTTCACCTTCTCCTTCTCCTTCTTCTGCTTCTTCTGATTCACCCTCCAGACTTCATCTTCTCCTTCTCCTTCTTCTGCTTCTTCTGATTCACCCTCCAGACTTCACCTTCTCCTTCTCCTTCTTCTACTTCTTCTGATTCACCTTCCAGACTTCACCTTCTCCTTCTCCTTCTTCTGCTTCTTCTGCTTCACCCTCCAGACTTCACCTTCTCCTTCTCCTTCTTCTACTTCTTCTGATTCACCCTCCAGACTTCACCTTCTCCTTCTCCTTCTTCTGCTTCTTCTGCTTCACCCTCCAGACTTCACCTTCTCCTTCTCCTTCTTCCACTTCTTCTGATTCACCCTCCAGACTTCACCTTCTCCTTCTCCTTCTTCTACATCTTCTGATTCACCCTCCGGACTTCACCTTCTCCTTTTCCTTCTTCTACTTCTTCTGATTCACCCTCCTGACTTCACCTTCTCCTTCTCCTTCTTCTGCTTCTTCTGCTTCACCCTCCAGACTTCACCTTCTCCTTCTCCTTCTTCTGCTTCACCCTCCAGACTTCACCTTCTCCTTCTCCTTCTTCTGCTTCTTCTGCTTCACCCTCCTTACTTCACCTTCTCCTTCTCCTTCTTCTACTTCTTCTGATTCACCCTCCAGACTTCACCTTCTCCTTCTCCTTCTTCTGCTTCTTCTGCTTCACCCTCCAGACTTCACCTTCTCCTTCTCCTTCTTCTGCTTCTTCTGCTTCACCCTCCAGATTTCACCTTCTCCTTCTCCTTCTTCTGCTTCTTCTGCTTCACCCTCCTGACTTCACCTTCTCCTTCTCCTTCTTCTACTTCATCTGATTCACCCTCCAGACTTCACCTTCTCCTTCTCCTTCTTCTGCTTCTTCTGATTCACCCTCCAGACTTCACCTCCTCCTTCTCCTTCTTCTGCTTCTTCTGCTTCACCCTCCAGATTTCACCTTCTCCTTCTCCTTCTTCTGCTTCTTCTGCTTCACCCTCCTGACTTCACCTTCTCCTTCTCCTTCTTCTACTTCATCTGATTCACCCTCCAGACTTCACCTTCTCCTTCTCCTTCTTCTGCTTCTTCTGATTCACCCTCCAGACTTCATCTCCTCCTTCTCCTTCTTCTGCTTCTTCTGCTTCACCCTCCAGACTTCACCTTCTCCTTCTCCTTCTTCTGCTTCTTCTGCTTCACCCTCCTTACTTCACCTTCTCCTTCTCCTTCTTCTACTTCTTCTGATTCACCCTCCAGACTTCACCTTCTCCTTCTCCTTCTTCTGCTTCTTCTGCTTCACCCTCCAGACTTCACCTTCTCCTTCTCCTTCTTCTGCTTCTTCTGCTTCGCCCTCCAGACTTCACCTTCTCCTTCTCCTTCTTCTACTTCTTCTGCTTCACCCTCCAGACTTCACCTTCTCCTTCTCCTTCTTCTACTTCTTCTGATTCCCCCTCCAGACTTCACCTTCTCCTTCTCCTTCTTCTGCTTCTTCTGATTCACCCTCCAGACTTCACCTTCTCCTTCTCCTTATTCTGCTTCTTCTGATTCACCCTCCAGACTTCACCTTCTCCTTCTCCTTCTTCTACTTCTTCTGATTCACCCTCCAGACTTCACCTTCTCCTTCTCCTTCTTCTGCTCCTTTTGATTCACCCTCCAGACTTGACCTTCTCCTTCTCCTTCTTCTACTTCTTCTGATTCACCCTCCAGACTTCACCTCCTCCTTCTCCTTCTTCTACTTCTTCTGATTCACAATCCAGACTTCACCTTCTCCTTCTCCTTCTTCTACTTCTTCTGCTTCTCCCTCCAGACTTCACCTTCTCCTTCTCCTTCTTCTGCTTCTTCTGATTCACCCTCCAGACTTCACCTTCTCCTTCTCCTTCTTCCACTTCTTCTGATTCTCCCTCCAGACTTCACCTTCTCCTTCTCCTTCTTCTACTTCTTCTGATTCACCCTCCAGACTTCACCTTCTCCTTTTCCTTCTTCTACTTCTTCTGATTCACCCTCCTGACTTCACCTTCTCCTTCTCCTTCTTCTGCTTCTTCTGCTTCACCCTCCAGACTTCACCTTCTCCTTCTCCTTCTTCTGCTTCTTCTGCTTCACCCTCCAGACTTCACCTTCTCCTTCTCCTTATTCTGCTTCTTCTGCTTCACCCTCCTTACTTCACCTTCTCCTTCTCCTTCTTCTACTTCTTGTGATTCACCCTCCAGACTTCACCTTCTCCTTCTCCTTCTTCTGCTTCTTCTGCTTCACCCTCCAGACTTCACCTTCTCCTTCTCCTTCTTCTGCTTCTTCTGCTTCGCCCTCCAGACTTCACCTTCTCCTTCTCCTTCTTCTGCTTCTTCTGCTTCACCCTCCAGATTTCACCTTCTCCTTCTCCTTCTTCTGCTTCTTCTGCTTCACCCTCCTGACTTCACCTTCTCCTTCTCCTTCTTCTACTTCTTCTGATTCACCCTCCAGACTTCACCTTCTCCTTCTCCTTCTTCTGCTTCTTCTGCTTCACCCTTAGGACTTCACCTTCTCCTTCTCCTTCTTCTGCTTCTTCTGCTGCGCCCTCCAGGCTTCACCGTCTCCATCTACTTCTTCTGCTTCTTCTGCTTCACCCTCCTGACTTCACCTTCTCCTTCTCCTTCTTCTACTTCTTCTGCTTCACCCCCCTGACTTCACCTTCTCCTTCTCCTTCTTCTGCTTCTTCTGATTCACCCTCCTAACTTCACCTTCTCCTTCTCCTTCTTCTGCTTCTTCTGATTCACCCTCCTGACTTCACCTTCTCCTTCTCCTTCTTCTGCTTCTTCTGATTCACCCTCCAGACTTCACCTTCTCCTTCTCCTTCTTCTGCTTCTTCTGATTCACCCACCAGACTTCACCTTCTCCTTCTCCTTCTTCTGCTTCTTCTGATTCACCCTCCAGACCTCACCTTCTCCTTCTCCTTCTTCTTCTTCTTCTGATTCACCCTCCAGACTTCATCTTCTCCTTCTCCTTCTTCTGCTTCTTCTGATTCACGCTCCAGACTTCATCTTCTACTTCTCCTTCTTCTGCTTCTTCTGATTCACCCTCCAGACTTCACCATCTCCGTCTCCTTGTTCTACTTCATCTCATTCACCCTCCAGACTTCACCTTCTCCTTCTCCTTCTTCTCCTTCTTCTGATTCACCCTCCAGTCTTCACCTTCTTCTCCTTCTTCTTCTTCTTCTGCTTCACCCTCCAGACTTCACCTTCTCCTTCTCTTTCTTCTGCTTCTTCTGATTCACCCTCCAGACTTCACCTTCTCCTTCTCCTTCGTCTGATTCTTCAGATTCACCCTCCAGTCTTCACCTTCTCCTTCTCCTTCTTCTGCTTCTTCTGATTCACCCTCCTGACTTCACCTTCTCCTTCTCCTTCTTCTACTTCTTCTGATTCACCCTCCTGACTTCACCTTCTCCTTCTCCTTCTTCTACTTCTTCTGATTCACCCTCCAGACTTCACCTTCTTCTTTTCCTTCTTCTACTTCTTCTGATTCACCCTCCTGACTTCACCTTCTCCTTCTCCTTCTTCTGCTTCTTCTGCTTCACCCTCCAGACTTCACCTTCTCCTTCTCCTTCTTCTGCTTCTTCTGCTTCACCCTCCAGACTTCACCTTCTCCTTCTCCTTCTTCTGCTTCTTCTGCTTCACCCTCCTTCCTTCACCTTCTCCTTCTCCTTCTTCTACTTCTTGTGATTCACCCTCCAGACTTCACCTTCTCCTTCTCCTTCTTCTGCTTCTTCTGCTTCGCCCTCCAGACTTCACCTTCTCCTTCTCCTTCTTCTGCTTCTTCTGCTTCACCCTCCAGACTTCACCTTCTTCTTATCCTTCTTCTGCTTCTTCTGATTCATCCTCCAGACTTCACCTTCTCCTTCTCCTTCGTCTGTTTCTTCTGATTCACCCTCCAGACTTCACCTTCTCCTTCTCCTTCTTCTGCTTCTTCTGATTCACCCTCCTGACTTCACCTTCTCCTTCTCCTTCTTCTACTTCTTCTGTTTCACCCTCCTGACTTCACCTTCTCCTTCTCCTTCTTCTACTTCTTCTGCTTCACCCTCCAGACTTTACCTTCTCCTTCTCCTTCTTCTACTTCTTCTGATTCACCCTCCAGACTTCACCTTCTCCTTCTCCTTCTTCTGCTTCTTCTGATTCACCCTCCAGACTTCACCTTCTCCTTCTCCTTATTCTGCTTCTTCTGATTCACCCTCCAGACTTCACCTTCTCCTTCTCCTTCTTCTGCTTCTTCTGATTCACCCTCCAGACTTCATCTTCTCCTTCTCCTTCTTCTGCTTCTTCTGATTCACCCTCCAGACTTCACCTTCTCCTTCTCCTTCTTCTACTTCTTCTGATTCACCTTCCAGACTTCACCTTCTCCTTCTCCTTCTTCTGCTTCTTCTGCTTCACCCTCCAGACTTCACCTTCTCCTTCTCCTTCTTCTACTTCTTCTGATTCACCCTCCAGACTTCACCTTCTCCTTCTCCTTCTTCTGCTTCTTCTGCTTCACCCTCCAGACTTCACCTTCTCCTTCTCCTTCTTCCACTTCTTCTGATTCACCCTCCAGACTTCACCTTCTCCTTCTCCTTCTTCTACATCTTCTGATTCACCCTCCGGACTTCACCTTCTCCTTTTCCTTCTTCTACTTCTTCTGATTCACCCTCCTGACTTCACCTTCTCCTTCTCCTTCTTCTGCTTCTTCTGCTTCACCCTCCAGACTTCACCTTCTCCTTCTCCTTCTTCTGCTTCACCCTCCAGACTTCACCTTCTCCTTCTCCTTCTTCTGCTTCTTCTGCTTCACCCTCCTTACTTCACCTTCTCCTTCTCCTTCTTCTACTTCTTCTGATTCACCCTCCAGACTTCACCTTCTCCTTCTCCTTCTTCTGCTTCTTCTGCTTCACCCTCCAGACTTCACCTTCTCCTTCTCCTTCTTCTGCTTCTTCTGCTTCACCCTCCAGATTTCACCTTCTCCTTCTCCTTCTTCTGCTTCTTCTGCTTCACCCTCCTGACTTCACCTTCTCCTTCTCCTTCTTCTACTTCATCTGATTCACCCTCCAGACTTCACCTTCTCCTTCTCCTTCTTCTGCTTCTTCTGATTCACCCTCCAGACTTCACCTCCTCCTTCTCCTTCTTCTGCTTCTTCTGCTTCACCCTCCAGACTTCACCTTCTCCTTCTCCTTCTTCTGCTTCTTCTGCTTCACCCTCCTTACTTCACCTTCTCCTTCTCCTTCTTCTACTTCTTCTGATTCATCCTCCAGACTTCACCTTCTCCTTCTCCTTCTTCTGCTTCTACTGCTTCACCCTCCAGACTTCACCTTCTCCTTCTCCTTCTTCTGCTTCTTCTGCTTCGCCCTCCAGACTTCACCTTCTCCTTCTCCTTCTTCTGCTTCTTCTGCTTCACCCTCCAGACTTCACCTTCTTCTTATCCTTCTTCTGCTTCTTCTGATTCACCCTCCAGACTTCACCTTCTCCTTCTCCTTCGTCTGTTTCTTCTGATTCACCCTCCAGACTTCACCTTCTCCTTCTCCTTCTTCTGCTTCTTCTGATTCACCCTCCTGACTTCACCTTCTCCTTCTCCTTCTTCTACTTCTTCTGATTCACCCTCCTGACTTCACCTTCTCCTTCTCCTTCTTCTACTTCTTCTGCTTCACCCTCCAGACTTTACCTTCTCCTTCTCCTTCTTCTACTTCTTCTGATTCACCCTCCAGACTTCACCTTCTCCTTCTCCTTCTTCTGCTTCTTCTGATTCACCCTCCAGACTTCACCTTCTCCTTCTCCTTATTCTGCTTCTTCTGATTCACCCTCCAGACTTCACCTTCTCCTTCTCCTTCTTCTGCTTCTTCTGATTCACCCTCCAGACTTCATCTTCTCCTTCTCCTTCTTCTGCTTCTTCTGATTCACCCTCCAGACTTCACCTTCTCCTTCTCCTTCTTCTACTTCTTCTGATTCACCTTCCAGACTTCACCTTCTCCTTCTCCTTCTTCTGCTTCTTCTGCTTCACCCTCCAGACTTCACCTTCTCCTTCTCCTTCTTCTACTTCTTCTGATTCACCCTCCAGACTTCACCTTCTCCTTCTCCTTCTTCTGCTTCTTCTGCTTCACCCTCCAGACTTCACCTTCTCCTTCTCCTTCTTCCACTTCTTCTGATTCACCCTCCAGACTTCACCTTCTCCTTCTCCTTCTTCTACATCTTCTGATTCACCCTCCGGACTTCACCTTCTCCTTTTCCTTCTTCTACTTCTTCTGATTCACCCTCCTGACTTCACCTTCTCCTTCTCCTTCTTCTGCTTCTTCTGCTTCACCCTCCAGACTTCACCTTCTCCTTCTCCTTCTTCTGCTTCACCCTCCAGACTTCACCTTCTCCTTCTCCTTCTTCTGCTTCTTCTGCTTCACCCTCCTTACTTCACCTTCTCCTTCTCCTTCTTCTACTTCTTCTGATTCACCCTCCAGACTTCACCTTCTCCTTCTCCTTCTTCTGCTTCTTCTGCTTCACCCTCCAGACTTCACCTTCTCCTTCTCCTTCTTCTGCTTCTTCTGCTTCACCCTCCAGATTTCACCTTCTCCTTCTCCTTCTTCTGCTTCTTCTGCTTCACCCTCCTGACTTCACCTTCTCCTTCTCCTTCTTCTACTTCATCTGATTCACCCTCCAGACTTCACCTTCTCCTTCTCCTTCTTCTGCTTCTTCTGATTCACCCTCCAGACTTCACCTCCTCCTTCTCCTTCTTCTGCTTCTTCTGCTTCACCCTCCAGACTTCACCTTCTCCTTCTCCTTCTTCTGCTTCTTCTGCTTCACCCTCCTTACTTCACCTTCTCCTTCTCCTTCTTCTACTTCTTCTGATTCATCCTCCAGACTTCACCTTCTCCTTCTCCTTCTTCTGCTTCTACTGCTTCACCCTCCAGACTTCACCTTCTCCTTCTCCTTCTTCTGCTTCTTCTGCTTCGCCCTCCAGACTTCACCTTCTCCTTCTCCTTCTTCTACTTCTTCTGCTTCACCCTCCAGACTTCACCTTCTCCTTCTCCTTCTTCTACTTCTTCTGATTCACCCTCCAGACTTCACCTTCTCCTTCTCCTTCTTCTGCTTCTTCTGATTCACCCTCCAGACTTCACCTTCTCCTTCTCCTTATTCTGCTTCTTCTGATTCACCCTCCAGACTTCACCTTCTCCTTCTCCTTCTTCTACTTCTTCTGATTCATCCTCCAGACTACACCTTCTCCTTCTCCTTCTTCTACTTCTTCTGATTCACCCTCCAGACTTCACCTTCTCCTTCTCCTTCTTCTGCTCCTTTTGATTCACCCTCCAGACTTGACCTTCTCCTTCTCCTTCTTCTACTTCTTCTGATTCACCCTCCAGACTTCACCTCCTCCTTCTCCTTCTTCTACTTCTTCTGATTCACAATCCAGACTTCACCTTCTCCTTCTCCTTCTTCTACTTCTTCTGCTTCTCCCTCCAGACTTCACCTTCTCCTTCTCCTTCTTCTGCTTCTTCTGATTCACCCTCCAGACTTCACCTTCTCCTTCTCCTTCTTCCACTTCTTCTGATTCTCCCTCCAGACTTCACCTTCTCCTTCTCCTTCTTCTACTTCTTCTGATTCACCCTCCAGACTTCACCTTCTCCTTTTCCTTCTTCTACTTCTTCTGATTCACCCTCCTGACTTCACCTTCTCCTTCTCCTTCTTCTGCTTCTTTTGCTTCACCCTCCAGACTTCACCTTCTCCTTCTCCTTCTTCTGCTTCTTCTGCTTCACCCTCCAGACTTCACCTTCTCCTTCTCCTTCTTCTGCTTCTTCTGCTTCACCCTCCTTACTTCACATTCTCCTTCTCCTTCTTCTACTTCTTGTGATTCACCCTCCAGACTTCACCTTCTCCTTCTCCTTCTTCTGCTTCTTCTGCTTCACCCTCCAGACTTCACCTTCTCCTTCTCCTTCTTCTGCTTCTTCTGCTTCGCCCTCCAGACTTCACCTTCTCCTTCTCCTTCTTCTGCTTCTTCTGCTTCACCCTCCAGATTTCACCTTCTCCTTCTCCTTCTTCTGCTTCTTCTGCTTCACCCTCCTGACTTCACCTTCTCCTTCTCCTTCTTCTACTTCTTCTGATTCACCCTCCAGACTTCACCTTCTCCTTCTCCTTCTTCTGCTTCTTCTGCTTCACCCTTAGGACTTCACCTTCTCCTTCTCCTTCTTCTGCTTCTTCTGCTGCGCCCTCCAGGCTTCACCTGTCTCCATCTACTTCTTCTGCTTCTTCTGCTTCACCCTCCTGACTTCACCTTCTCCTTCTCCTTCTTCTACTTCTTCTGCTTCACCCCCCTGACTTCACCTTCTCCTTCTCCTTCTTCTGCTTCTTCTGATTCACCCTCCTAACTTCACCTTCTCCTTCTCCTTCTTCTGCTTCTTCTGATTCACCCTCCTGACTTCACCTTCTCCTTCTCCTTCTTCTGCTTCTTCTGATTCACCCTCCAGACTTCACCTTCTCCTTCTCCTTCTTCTGCTTCTTCTGATTCACCCTCCAGACTTCACCTTCTCCTTCTCCTTCTTCTGCTTCTTCTGATTCACCCTCCAGACCTCACCTTCTCCTTCTCTTTCTTCTTCTTCTTCTGCTTCACCCTCCAGACTTCATCTTCTCCTTCTCCTTCTTCTGCTTCTTCTGATTCACGCTCCAGACTTCATCTTCTACTTCTCCTTCTTCTGCTTCTTCTGATTCACCCTCCAGACTTCACCATCTCCGTCTCCTTGTTCTACTTCATCTGATTCACCCTCCAGACTTCACCTTCTCCTTCTCCTTCTTCTCCTTCTTCTGATTCACCCTCCAGTCTTCACCTTCTTCTCCTTCTTCTGCTTCTTCTGCTTCACCCTCCAGACTTCACCTTCTCCTTCTCTTTCTTCTGCTTCTTCTGATTCACCCTCCAGACTTCACCTTCTCCTTCTCCTTCGTCTGATTCTTCAGATTCACCCTCCAGTCTTCACCTTCTCCTTCTCCTTCTTCTGCTTCTTCTGATTCACCCTCCTGACTTCACCTTCTCCTTCTCCTTCTTCTACTTCTTCTGATTCACCCTCCTGACTTCACCTTCTCCTTCTCCTTCTTCTACTTCTTCTGCTTCACTCTCCAGACTTCACCTTCTCCTTCTCCTTCTTCTACTTCTTCTGATTCACCCTCCAGACTTCACCTTCTCCTTCTCCTTCTTCTGCTTCTTCTGATTCACCCTCCAGACTTCACCTTCTCCTTCTCCTTATTCTGCTTCTTCTGATTCACCCTCCAGACTTCACCTTCTCCTTCTCCTTCTTCTGCTTCTTCTGATTCACCCTCCAGACTTCATCTTCTCCTTCTCCTTCTTCTGCTTCTTCTGATTCACCCTCCTGACTTCACCTTCTCCTTCTCCTTCTTCTACTTCTTCTGATTCACCCTCCAGACTTCAGCTTCTCCTTCTCCTTATTCTGCTTCTTCTGCTTCACCCTCCAGACTTCACCTTCTCCTTCTCCTTCTTCTACTTCTTCTGATTCACCCTCCAGACTTCACCTTCTCCTTCTCCTTCTTCTGCTTCTTCTGCTTCACCCTCCAGACTTCACCTTCTCCTTCTCCTTCTTCCACTTCTTCTGATTCACCCTCCAGACTTCACCTTCTCCTTCTCCTTCTTCTACTTCTTCTGATTCACCCTCCAGACTTCACCTTCTCCTTTTCCTTCTTCTACTTCTTCTGATTCACCCTCCTGACTTCACCTTGTCCTTCTCCTTCTCCTTCTTCTGCTTCACCCTCCAGACTTCACCTTCTCCTTCTCCTTCTTCTGCTTCTTCTGCTTCACCCTCCTTACTTCACCTTCTCCTTCTCCTTCTTCTACTTCTTCTGATTCACCCTCCAGACTTCACCTTCTCCTTTTCCTTCTTCTGCTTCTTCTGCTTCACCCTCCAGACTTCACCTTCTCCTTCTCCTTCTTCTGCTTCTTCTGCTTCGCCCTCCAGACTTCACCTTCTCCTTCTCCTTCTTCTACTTCTTCTGCTTCACCCTCCAGACTTCACCTTCTCCTTCTCCTTCTTCTACTTCTTCTGATTCACCCTCCAGACTTCACCTTCTCCTTCTCCTTCTTCTGCTTCTTCTGATTCACCCTCCAGACTTCACCTTCTCCTTCTCCTTATTCTGCTTCTTCTGATTAACCCTCCAGACTTCACCTTCTCCTTCTCCTTCTTCTACTTCTTCTGATTCATCCTCCAGACTACACCTTCTCCTTCTCCTTCTTCTACTTCTTCTGATTCACCCTCCAGACTTCACCTTCTCCTTCTCCTTCTTCTGCTCCTTTTGATTCACCCTCCAGACTTGACCTTCTCCTTCTCCTTCTTCTACTTCTTCTGATTCACCCTCCAGACGTCACCTCCTCCTTCTCCTTCTTCTACTTCTTCTGATTCACAATCCAGACTTCACCTTCTCCTTCTCCTTCTTCTACTTCTTCTGCTTCTCCCTCCAGACTTCACCTTCTCCTTCTCCTTCTTCTGCTTCTTCTGATTCACCCTCCAGACTTCACCTTCTCCTTCTCCTTCTTCCACTTCTTCTGATTCTCCCTCCAGACTTCACCTTCTCCTTCTCCTTCTTCTACTTTTTCTGATTCACCCTCCAGACTTCACCTTCTCCTTTTCCTTCTTCTACTTCTTCTGATTCACCCTCCTGACTTCACCTTCTCCTTCTCCTTCTTCTGCTTCTTCTGCTTCACCCTCCAGACTTCACCTTCTCCTTCTCCTTCTTCTGCTTCTTCTGCTTCACCCTCCAGACTTCACCTTCTCCTTCTCCTTCTTCTGCTTCTTCTGCTTCACCCTCCTTACTTCACCTTCTCCTTCTCCTTCTTCTACTTCTTGTGATTCACCCTCCAGACTTCACCTTCTCCTTCTCCTTCTTCTGCTTCTTCTGCTTCACCCTCCAGACTTCACCTTCTCCTTCTCCTTCTTCTGCTTCTTCTGCTTCGCCCTCCAGACTTCACCTTCTCCTTCTCCTTCTTCTGCTTCTTCTGCTTCACCCTCCAGATTTCACCTTCTCCTTCTCCTTCTTCTGCTTCTTCTGCTTCACCCTCCTGACTTCACCTTCTCCTTCTCCTTCTTCTACTTCTTCTGATTCACCCTCCAGACTTCACCTTCTCCTTCTCCTTCTTCTGCTTCTTCTGCTTCACCCTTAGGACTTCACCTTCTCCTTCTCCTTCTTCTACTTCTTCTGCTTCTCCCTCCAGACTTCACCTTCTCCTTCTCCTTCTTCTGCTTCTTCTGATTCACCCTCCAGACTTCACCTTCTCCTTCTCCTTCTTCCACTTCTTCTGATTCTCCCTCCAGACTTCACCTTCTCCTTCTCCTTCTTCTACTTCTTCTGATTCACCCTCCAGACTTCACCTTCTCCTTTTCCTTCTTCTACTTCTTCTGATTCACCCTCCTGACTTCACCTTCTCCTTCTCCTTCTTCTGCTTCTTCTGCTTCACCCTCCAGACTTCACCTTCTCCTTCTCCTTCTTCTGCTTCTTCTGCTTCACCCTCCAGACTTCACCTTCTCCTTCTCCTTCTTCTGCTTCTTCTGCTTCACCCTCCTTACTTCACCTTCTCCTTCTCCTTCTTCTACTTCTTGTGATTCACCCTCCAGACTTCACCTTCTCCTTCTCCTTCTTCTGCTTCTTCTGCTTCACCCTCCAGACTTCACCTTCTCCTTCTCCTTCTTCTGCTTCTTCTGCTTCGCCCTCCAGACTTCACCTTCTCCTTCTCCTTCTTCTGCTTCTTCTGCTTCACCCTCCAGATTTCACCTTCTCCTTCTCCTTCTTCTGCTTCTTCTGCTTCACCCTCCTGACTTCACCTTCTCCTTCTCCTTCTTCTACTTCTTCTGATTCACCCTCCAGACTTCACCTTCTCCTTCTCCTTCTTCTGCTTCTTCTGCTTCACCCTTAGGACTTCACCTTCTCCTTCTCCTTCTTCTGCTTCTTCTGCTGCGCCCTCCAGGCTTCACCGTCTCCATCTACTTCTTCTGCTTCTTCTGCTTCACCCTCCTGACTTCACCTTCTCCTTCTCCTTCTTCTACTTCTTCTGCTTCACCCCCCTGACTTCACCTTCTCCTTCTCCTTCTTCTGCTTCTTCTGATTCACCCTCCTAACTTCACCTTCTCCTTCTCCTTCTTCTGCTTCTTCTGATTCACCCTCCTGACTTCACCTTCTCCTTCTCCTTCTTCTGCTTCTTCTGATTCACCCTCCAGACTTCACCTTCTCCTTCTCCTTCTTCTGCTTCTTCTGCTTCACCCTCCAGACTTCACCTTCTCCTTCTCCTTCTTCTGCTTCTTCTGATTCACCCTCCAGACCTCACCTTCTCCTTCTCCTTCCTCTTCTTCTTCTGATTCACCCTCCAGACTTCATCTTCTCCTTCTCCTTCTTCTGCTTCTTCTGATTCACGCTCCAGACTTCATCTTCTACTTCTCCTTCTTCTGCTTCTTCTGATTCACCCTCCAGACTTCACCATCTCCGTCTCCTTCTTCTACTTCATCTGATTCACCCTCCAGACTTCACCTTCTCCTTCTCCTTCTTCTCCTTCTTCTGATTCACCCTCCAGTCTGCACCTTCTTCTCCTTCTTCTGCTTCTTCTGCTTCACCCTCCAGACTTCACCTTCTCCTTCTCTTTCTTCTGCTTCTTCTGATTCACCCTCCAGACTTCACCTTCTCCTTCTCCTTCGTCTGATTCTTCAGATTCACCCTCCAGTCTTCACCTTCTCCTTCTCCTTCTTCTGCTTCTTCTGATTCACCCTCCTGACTTCACCTTCTCCTTCTCCTTCTTCTACTTCTTCTGATTCACCCTCCTGACTTCACCTTCTCCTTCTCCTTCTTCTACTTCTTCTGCTTCACTCTCCAGACTTCACCTTCTCCTTCTCCTTCTTCTACTTCTTCTGATTCACCCTCCAGACTTCACCTTCTCCTTCTCCTTCTTCTGCTTCTTCTGATTCACCCTCCAGACTTCACCTTCTCCTTCTCCTTATTCTGCTTCTTCTGATTCACCCTCCAGACTTCACCTTCTCCTTCTCCTTCTTCTGCTTCTTCTGATTCACCCTCCAGACTTCATCTTCTCCTTCTCCTTCTTCTGCTTCTTCTGATTCACCCTCCTGACTTCACCTTCTCCTTCTCCTTCTTCTACTTCTTCTGATTCACCCTCCAGACTTCAGCTTCTCCTTCTCCTTCTTCTGCTTCTTCTGCTTCACCCTCCAGACTTCACCTTCTCCTTCTCCTTCTTCTACTTCTTCTGATTCACCCTCCTGACTTCACCTTGTCCTTCTCCTTCTTCTGCTTCTTCTGCTTCACCCTCCAGACATCACCTTCTCCTTCTCCTTCTTCTGCTTCACCCTCCAGACTTCACCTTCTCCTTCTCCTTCTTCTGCTTCTTCTGCTTCACCCTCCATACTTCACCTTCTCCTTCTCCTTCTTCTACTTCTTCTGATTCACCCTCCAGACTTCACCTTCTCCTTTTCCTTCTTCTGCTTCTTCTGCTTCACCCTCCAGACTTCACCTTCTCCTTCTCCTTCTTCTGCTTCTTCTGCTTCACCCTCCAGATTTCACCTTCTCCTTCTCCTTCTTCTGCTTCTTCTGCTTCACCCTCCTGACTTCACCTTCTCCTTCTCCTTCTTCTACTTCTTCTGATTCACCCTCCAGACTTCACCTTCTCCTTCTCCTTCTTCTGCTTCTTCTGCTTCACCCTTAGGACTTCACCTTCTCCTTCTCCTTCCTCTGCTTCTTCTGATTCACCCTCCAGACTTCACCTTCTCCTTCTCCTGCTTCTGCTTCTTCTGATTCACCCTTCAGACTTCACCTTCTCCTTCTCCTTCTTCTGCTTCTTCTGATTCACCCTCCAGACCTCACCTTCTCCTTCTCCTTCTTCTACTTCTTCTGATTCACCCTCCAGACTTCATCTTCTCCTTCTCCTTCTTCTGCTTCTTCTGATTCACGCTCCAGACTTCATCTTCCACTTCTCCTTCTTCTGCTTCTTCTGATTCACCCTCCAGACTTCACCTTCTCCTTCTCCTTCTTCTACTTCTTCTGATTCACCCTCCAGACTTCACCTTCTCCTTCTACTTCTTCTACTTCTTCTGATTCACCCTCCAATCTTCACCTTCTCCTTCTCCTTCTTCTGCTTCTTCTGCTTCACCCTCCAGACTTCACCTTCTCCTTCTCTTTCTTCTGCTTCTTCTGATTCACCCTCCAGACTTCACCTTCTCCTTCTCCTTCGTCTGATTCTTCTGATTCACCCTCCAGACTTCACCTTCTCCTTCTCCTTCTTCTGCTTCTTCTGATTCACCCTCCTGACTTCACCTTCTCCTTCTTCTACTTCTTCTGATTCACCCTCCTGACTTCACCTTCTCCTTCTCCTTCTTCTACTTCTTCTGCTTCACCCTCCAGACTTCACCTTCTCCTTCTCCTTCTTCTACTTCTTCTGATTCACCCTCCAGACTTCACCTTCTCCTTCTCCTTCTTCTGCATCTTCTGATTCACCCTCCAGACTTCACATTCTCCTTCTCCTTATTCTGCTTCTTCTGATTCACCCTCCATAGAGTCATAGAGTCATAGAGTAATACAGCACGGATAGAGGCCCTTCGGCCCATCGTGTCCATGCCGGCCATCAAGCCCTGTCTAATCTAATCCCATATTCCAGCATTTGGCCCGTAGCCTTGTATGCTATGGCATTTCAAATGCTCATCCAAATGCTTCTTAAATGTTGTGAGGGTTTCTGCCTCCACAACCCTTTCAGGCAGTGAGTTCCAGACTCCAACCACCCTCTGGGTGAAAAAGTTCTTTCTCAGATCCCCTCTAAACCTCCCGCCCTTTACCTTGAATCTATGCCCCCTAGTTATTGACCCCTCTACTAAGGGGAAAAGCTCCTCAGCATCCATCCTATCTATGCCCCTCACAATTTTGTACACCTCAATCATGTCCCCCCTCAGCCTCCTCTGCTCCAAGGAAAACAAACCCAATCTGCCCAGTCTCTCTTCATAGCTGAAGCGCTCCAGCCCTGGTAACATCCTGGTGAACCTCCTCTGCACCCTCTCTAACGCGATCACATCTTTCCTGTAGTGTGGCGACCAGAACTGCACACAGTATTCCAGCTGTGGCCTAACCAGTGTTTTATACAGCTCCATCATAACCTCCTTGCTCTTATATTCTATGCCTCGGCTAATGAAGGCAAGTATCCCATATGCCTTTTTTACCACCTTATCCTCCTGTTCCGCCGCCTTCAGGGATCTGTGTACCTGCACACCCAGATCCCTCTGACCCTCCGTCTTGCCTAGGGTCTTTCCCTTCATTGTGTAGACTTCACCTTCTCCTTCTCCTTCTTCTGCTTCTTCTGATTCACCCTCCAGACTTCACCTTCTCCTTCTCCTTCTTCTGCTTCTGCTGATTCACCCTCCAGACTTCACCTTCTCCTTCTCCTTCGTCTACTTCTTCTGATTCACCCTCCAGACTTCACCTTCTCCTTCTCCTTCTTCTACTTCTTCTGATTCACCCTCCAGACTTCACCTTCTCCTTCTCCTTCTTCTGCTTCTTCTGATTCACCCTCCAGACTTCACCTTCTCCTTCTCCTTCTTCTGCTTCTTCTGATTCACCCTCCAGACTTCACCTTCTCCTTCTCCTTCTTCTGCTTCTTCTGATTCACCCTTCAGACTTCACCTTCTCCTTCTCCTTCTTCTGCTTCTTCTGATTCACCCTCCAGACCTCACCTTCTCCTTCTCCTTCTTCTACTTCTTCTGATTCACCCTCCAGACTTCATCTTCTCCTTCTCCTTCTTCTGCTTCTTCTGATTCACCCTCCAGACTTTACCTTCTCCTTCTCCTTCTTCTGCTTCTTCTGATTCACCCTCCAGACTTCGCCTTCTCCTTCTCCTTCTTCTACTTCTTCTGATTCACCCTCCAGACTTCACCTTCTCCTTCTCCTTCTTCTCCTTCTTCTGATTCACCCTCCAGTCTTCACCTTCTCCTTCTCCTTCTTCTGCTTCTTCTGATTCACCCTCCAGACTTCACCTTCTCCTTCTCCTTCTTCTGCTTCTTCTGATTCACCCTCCTGACTTCACCTTCTCCTTCTCCTTCTTCTGCTTCTTCTGATTCACCCTCCAGACTTCACCTTCTCCTTCTCCTTCTTCTACTTCTTCTGATTCACCCTCCAGACTTCACCTTCTCCTTCTACTTCTTCTTCTTCTTCTGATTCACCCTCCAGACTTCACCTTCTCCTTCTCCTTCTTCTGCTTCTTCCGATTCACCCTCCAGACTTCACCTTCTCCTTCTCCTTCTTCTGCTTCTTCTGGTTCACCCTCCAGACTTCACCTTCTCCTTATCCTTCTTCTACCTCTT
Source organism: Somniosus microcephalus (assembly GCF_052327205.1). Lineage (NCBI taxonomy): Eukaryota > Metazoa > Chordata > Chondrichthyes > Squaliformes > Somniosidae > Somniosus > Somniosus microcephalus. The sequence goes on from NW_028225591.1 coordinate 262,302, forward strand.
CTGATCCACCCTCCAGACTTCACCTTCTCCTTCTCCTTCTTCTGCTTCTTCTGATTCACCCTCCAGACTTCACCTTCTCCTTCTCCTTCGTCTACTTCTTCTGATTCACCCTCCAGACTACACCTTCTCCTTCTCCTTCTTCTACTTCTTCTGATTCACCCTCCAGACTTCACCTTCTCCTTCTCCTTCTTCTGCTTCTTCCGATTCACCCTCCAGACTTCACCTTCTCCTTCTCCTTCTTCTACTTCTTCTGATTCACCCTCCAGACTTTACCTTCGCCTTCTCCTTCTTCTACTTCTTCTGATTCACCCTCCAGACTTCACCTTCTCCTTCTCCTTCTTCTACTTCTTCTGCTTCTCCCTCCAGACTTCACCTTCCCGTTCTCCTTCTTCTGCTTCTTCTGATTCACCCTCCAGACTTCACCTTCTCCTTCTCCTTCTTCTACTTCTTCTGATTCACCCTGCAGACTTCACCTTCTCCTTCTCCTTCTTCTACTTCTTCTGATTCACCCTCCAGACTTCACCTTCTCCTTCTCCTTCTTCTGCTTCTTCTGATTCACCCTCCAGACTTCACCTTCTCCTTCTCCTTCTTCTGCTTCTTCTGATTCACCCTCCAGACTTCACCTTCTCCTTCTCCTTCTTCTGCTTCTTCTGATTCACCCTTCAGACTTCACCTTCTCCTTCTCCTTCTTCTGCTTCTTCTGATTCACCCTCCAGACCTCACCTTCTCCTTCTCCTTCTTCTACTTCTTCTGATTCACCCTCCAGACTTCATCTTCTCCTTCTCCTTCTTCTGCTTCTTCTGATTCACCCTCCAGACTTCACCTTCTCCTTCTCCTTCTTCTGCTTCTTCTGATTCACCCTCCAGACTTCGCCTTCTCCTTCTCCTTCTTCTACTTCTTCTGATTCACCCTCCAGACTTCACCTTCTCCTTCTCCTTCTTCTACTTCTTCTGATTCACCCTCCAGTCTTCACCTTCTCCTTCTCCTTCTTCTGCTTCTTCTGATTCACCCTCCAGACTTCACCTTCTCCTTCTCCTTCTTCTGCTTCTTCTGATTCACCCTCCTGACTTCACCTTCTCCTTCTCCTTCTTCTGCTTCTTCTGATTCACCCTCCAGACTTCACCTTCTCCTTCTCCTTCTTCTACTTCTTCTGATTCACCCTCCAGACTTCACCTTCTCCTTCTACTTCTTCTACTTCTTCTGATTCACCCTCCAGACTTCACCTTCTCCTTATCCTTCTTCTGCTTCATCTGATTCACCCTCCAGACTTCACCTTCTCCTTCTCCTTCTTCTGCTTCTTCTGGTTCACCCTCCAGACTTCACCTTCTCCTTATCCTTCTTCTACCTCTTCTGATTCACCCTCCAGACTTCACCTTCTCCTTTTCCTTCTTCTGCTTCTTCTGATTCACCCTCCAGATTTCACCTTCTCCTTCTCCTTCGTCTACTTCTTCTGATTCACCCTCCAAACTACACCTTCTCCTTCTCCTTCTTCTACTTCTTCTGATTCACCCTCCAGACTTCACCTTCTCCTTCTCCTTCTTATGCTTCTTCCGATTCATCCTCCAGACTTCACCTTCTCCTTCTCCTTCTTCTACTTCTTCTGATTCACCCTCCAGACATTCCCTTCGCCTTCTCCATCTTCTACTTCTTCTGATTCACCCTCCAGACTTCACCTTCTCCTTCTCCTTCTTCTACTTCTTCTGCTTCTCCCTCCAGACTTCACCTTCCCGTTCTCCTTCTTCTGCTTCTTCTGATTCACCCTCCAGACTTCACCTTCTCCTTCTCCTTCTTCTACATCTTCTGATTCACCCTCCAGACTTCACCTTCTCCTTCTCCTTCTTCTACTTCTTCTGATTCACCCTCCAGACTTCACCTTCTCCTTCTCCTTCTTCTACTTCTTCTGATTCACCCTCCTGACTTCACCTTCTCCTTCTCCTTCTTCTGCTTCTTCTGCTTCACCCTCCAGACTTCACCTTCTCCTTCTCCTTCTTCTGCTTCTTCTGCTTCACCCTCCAGACTTCACCTTCTCCTTCTCCTTCTTCTGCTTCTTCTGCATCACCCTCCTGACTTCACCTTCTCCTTCTCCTTCTTCTACTTCTTCTGATTCACCCTCCAGACTTCACCTTCTCCTTCTCCTTCTTCTGCTTCTTCTGCTTCAACCTCCTGACTTCACCTTCTCCTTCTCCTTCTTCTACTTCTTCTGTTTCACCCTCCAGACTTCACCTTCTCCTTCTCCTTCTTCTGCTTCTTCTGCTTCACCCTCCAGACTGCACCTTCTCCTTCTCCTTCTTCTGCTTCTTCTGCTGCGCCCTCCAGACTTCAGCTTCTCCTTCTCCTTCTTCTGCTTCTTCTGCTTCACCCTCCTGACTTCACCTTCTCCTTCTCCTTCTTCTACTTCTTCTGCTTCACCGCGCTGACTTCACCTTCTCCTTCTCCTTCTTCTGCTTCTTCTGATTCACTTTCCTAACTTCACCTTCTCCTTCTCCTTCTTCTGCTTCTTCTGATTCACCCTGCAGACTTCACCTTCTCCTTCTCCTTCTTCTGCTTCTTCTGATTCACCCTCCAGACCACACCTTCTCCTTCTCCTTCTTCTACTTCTTCTGATTCACCCTCCAGACTTCATCTTCTCCTTCTTCTTCTTCTGCTTCTTCTGATTCACCCTCCAGACTTCACCTTCTCCTTCTCCTTCTTCTGCTTCTTCTGATTCACCCTCCAGACTTCACCTTCTCCTTCAACTTCTTCTACTTCTTCTGATTCACCCTCCTGACTTCACCTTCTCCTTCTCCTTATTCTGCTTCTTCTGATTCACCCTCCAGACTTCACCTTCTCCTTCTCCTTCTTCTGCTTCTTCTGATTCACCCTCCAGACTTCACCTTCTCCTTCTCCTTCTTCTACTTCTTCTGATTCACCCTCCAGACTTCACCTTCTCCTTCTCCTTCTTCTGCTTCTTCTGATTCACCCTGCAGACTTCACCTTCTCCTTCTCCTTCGTCTACTTCTTCTGATTCACCGTCCAGACTACACCTTCTCCTTCTCCTTCTTCTACTTCTTCTGATTCACACTCCAGACTTCACCTTCTCCTTCTCCTTCTTCTGCTTCTTCTGATTCACCCTCCAGACTTCACCTTCTCCATCTCCTTCTTCTACTTCTTCTGATTGACCCTCCAGACTTCACCTTCTCCTTCTCCTTCTTCTACATCTTCTGATTCACGCTCCAGACTTCACCTTCTCCTTCTCCTTCTTCTACTTCTTCTGTTTCACACTCCAGGCTTCGCCTTCTCCTTCTCCTTCTTCTACTTCTTCTGATTCACCCTCCAGACTTCACCTTCTCCTTCTCCTTCTTCTGCTTCTTCTGCTTCACCCTCCTGACTTCACCTTCTCCTTCTCCTTCTTCTACTTCTTCTGTTTCACCCTCCAGACTTCACCTTCTTCTTCTCCTTCTTCTGCTTCTTCTGCTTCACCCTCCAGACTGCACCTTCTCCTTCTCCTTCTTCTGCTTCTTCTGCTGCGCCCTCCAGACTTCACCTTCTCCTTCTCCTTCTTCTGCTTCTTCTGCTTCACCCTCCTGACTTCACCTTCTCCTTCTCCTTCTTCTCCTTCTTCTGCTTCACCCCCCTGACTTCACCTTCTCCTTCTCCTTCTTCTGCTTCTTCTGATTCACCCTCCTAACTTCACCTTCTCCTTCTCCTTCTTCTGCTTCTTCTGATTCACCCTCCAGACTTCACCTTCTCCTTCTCCTTCTTCTGCTTCTTCTGATTCACCCTCCAGACCTCACCTTCTCCTTCTTCTACTTCTTCTGATTCACCCTCCAGACTTCATCTTCTCCTTCTTCTTCTTCTGCTTCTTCTGATTCACCCTCCAGACTTCACCTTCTCCTTCTCCTTCTTCTGCTTCTTCCGATTCACCCTCCAGACTTCACCTTCTCCTTCAACTTCTTCTACTTCTTCTGATTCACCCTCCAGACTTCACCTTCTCCTTCTCCTTCTTCTACTTCTTCTGATTCAGCCTCCAGTCTTCACCTTCTCCTTCTCCTTCTTCTGTTTCTTCTGCTTCACCCTCCAGACATCACCTTCTCCTTCTCTTTCTTCTGCTTCATCTGATTCACCCTCCAGACTTCACCTTCTCCTTCTTCTGATTCTTCTGATTCACCCTCCAGACTTCACCTTCTCCTTCTCCTTCTTCAGCTTCTTCTGATTCACCCTCCTGACTTCACCTTCTCCTTCTCCTTCTTCTACTTCTTCTGATTCACCCTCCTGACTTCACCTTCTCCTTCTCCTTCTTCTACTTCTTCTGCTTCACCCTCCAGACTTCACCTTCTCCTTCTCCTTCTTCTACTTCTTCTGATTCACCCTCCAGACGTCACCTTCTCCTTCTTCTGCTTCTTCTGATTCACCCTCAAGACTTCACCTTCTCCTTCTCCTTATTCTGCTTCTTCTGATTCACCCTCCAGACTTCACCTTCTCCTTCTCCTTCTTCTGCTTCTTCTGATTCACCCTCCAGACTTCACCTTCTCCTTCTCCTTCTTCTCCTTCTTCTGATTCACCCTCCAGACTTCACCTTCTCCTTCTCCTTCTTCTACTTCTTCTGATTCACCCTCCAGACTTCATCGTCTCCTTCTCCTTCTTCTGCTTCTTCTGATTCATCCTCCAGACTTCACCTTCTCCTTCTCCTTTTCTGCTTCTTCTGATTCACCCTCCAGACTTCAACTTCTCCTTCTCCTTCTTCTACATCTTCTGATTCACCCTCCAGACTTCACCTTCTCCTTCTCCTTCTTCTACTTCTTCTGATTCACCCTCCAGACTTCACCTTCTCCATCTCCTTCTTCTGCTTCTTCTGATTCACCCTCCAGACTTCACCTTCTCCTTCTCCTTATTCTGCTTCTTCTGATTCACCCTCCAGACTTCACCTTCTCCTTCTCCTTCTTCTGCTTCTTCAATTCACCCTCCAGACTTCACCTTCTCCTTCTCCTTCTTCTGCTTCTTCTGATTCACCCTCCAGACTTCACCTTCTCCTTCTCCTTCTTCTACTTCTTCTGATTCACCCTCCAGACTTCACCTTCTCCTTCTCCTTCTTCTGCTTCTTCTGATTCACCCTGCAGACTTCACCTTCTCCTTCTCCTTCGTCTACTTTTTCTGATTCACCGTCCAGACTACACCTTCTCCTTCTCCTTCTTCTACTTCTTCTGATTCACCCTCCAGACTTCACCTTCTCCTTCTCCTTCTTCTGCTTCTTCTGATTCACCCTCCAGACTTCACCTTCTCCTTCTCCTTCTTCTACTTCTTCTGATTGACCCTCCAGACTTCACCTTCTCCTTCTCCTTCTTCTACATCTTCTGATTCACGCTCCAGACTTCACCTTCTCCTTCTCCTTCTTCTACTTCTTCTGCTTCTCCCTCCAGACTTCACCTTCTCCTTCTCTTTCTTCTACTTCATCTGATTCACCCTCCAGACTTCACCTTCTCCTTCTCCTTCTTCTACTTCTTCTGATTCACCCTCCAGACTTCACCTTCTCCTTCTCCTTCTTCTACTTCTTCTGATTCACCCTCCAGACTTCACCTTCTCCTTCTCCTTCTTCTACTTCTTCTGATTCACCCTCCTGACTTCAGCTTCTCCTTCTCCTTCTTCTGCTTCTTCTGCTTCACCCTCCAAACTTCACCTTCTCCTTCTCCTTCTTCTGCTTCTTCTGCTTCACCCTCCAGACTTCACCTTCTCCTTCTCCTTCTTCTGCTTCTTCTGCTTCACCCTCCTGACTTCACCTTCTCCTTCTCCTTCTTCTACTTCTTCTGATTCACCCTCCAGACTTCACCTTCTCCTTCTCCTTCTTCTGCTTCTTCTGCTTCACCCTCCAGAATTCACCTTCTCCTTCTCCTTCTTATGCTTCTTCTGCTTCGCCCTCCAGACTTCACCTTCTCCTTCTCCTTCCTCTGCTTCTTCTGCTTCACCCTCCAGACTTCACCTTCTCCTTCTCCTTCTTCTACTTCTTCTGATTCACCCTCCAGACTTCACCTTCTCCTTCTCCTTCTTCTACTTCTTTTGATTCTCCCTCCAGACTTCACCTTCTCCTTCTCCTTCTTCTGCTTCTTCTGATTCACCCTCCAGACTTCACCTTCTCCTTCTCCTTATTCTGCTTCTTCTGATTCACCCTCCAGACTTCACCTTCTCCTTCTCCTTCTTCTACTTCTTCTGATTGACCCTCCAGACTTCACCTTCTCCTTCTCCTTCTTCTACATCTTCTGATTCACGCTCCAGACTTCACCTTCTCCTTCTCCTTCTTCTACTTCTTCTGATTCACCCTCCAGACTTCACCTTCTCCTTCAACTTCTTCTACTTCTTCTGATTCACCCTCCAGACTTCACCTTCTCCTTCTCCTTCTTCTACTTCTTCTGATTCAGCCTCCAGTCTTCACCTTCTCCTTCTCCTTCTTCTGTTTCTTCTGCTTCACCCTCCAGACTTCACCTTCTCCTTCTCTTTCTTCTGCTTCTTCTGATTCACCCTCCAGACTTCACCTTCTCCTTCTCCTTCTTCTGATTCTTCTGATTCACCCTCCAGACTTCACCTTCTCCTTCTCCTTCTTCAGCTTCTTCTGATTCACCCTCCTGACTTCACCTTCTCCTTCTCCTTCTTCTACTTCTTCTGATTCACCCTCCAGACTTCACCTTCTCCTTCTCCTTCTTCTACTTCTTCTGATTCACCCTCCAGACGTCACCTTCTCCTTCTTCTGCTTCTTCTGATTCACCCTCCAGACTTCACCTTCTCCTTCTCCTTATTCTGCTTCTTCTGATTCACCCTCCAGACTTCACCTTCTCCTTCTCCTTCTTCTGCTTCTTCTGATTCACCCTCCAGACTTCACCTTCTCCTTCTCCTTCTTCTGCTTCTTCTGATTCACCCTCCAGACTTCACCTTCTCCTTCTCCTTCTTCTACTTCTTCTGATTCACCCTCCAGACTTCATTGTCTCCTTCTCCTTCTTCTGCTTCTTCTGATTCATCCTCCAGACTTCACCTTCTCCTTCTCCTTCTTCTGCTTCTTCTGATTCACCCTCCAGACTTCACCTTCTCCTTCTCCTTCTTCTACATCTTCTGATTCACCCTCCAGACTTCACCTTCTCCTTCTCCTTCTTCTACATCTTCTGATTCACGCTCCAGACTTCACCTTCTCCTTCTCCTTCTTCTACTTCTTCTGCTTCACCCTCCTGACTTCACCTTCTCCTTCTCCTTCTTCTACTTCTTCTGATTCACCCTCCAGACTTCACCTTCTCCTTCTCCTTCTTCTGCTTCTTCTGCTTCACCCTCCTGACTTCACCTTCTCCTTCTCCTTCTTCTACTTCTTCTGTTTCACCCTCCAGACTTCACCTTCTCCTTCTCCTTCTTCTGCTTCTTCTGCTTCACTCTCCAGACTGCACCTTCTCCTTCTCCTTCTTCTGCTTCTTCTGCTGCGCCCTCCAGACTTCACCTTCTCCTTCTCCTTCTTCTGCTTCTTCTGCTTCACCCTCCTGACTTCACCTTCTCCTTCTCCTTCTTCTACTTCTTCTGCTTCACCCCCCTGACTTCACCTTCTCCTTCTCCTTCTTCTGCTTCTTCTGCTGCGCCCTCCAGACTTCACCTTCTCCTTCTCCTTCTTCTGCTTCTTCTGCTTCACCCTCCTGACTTCACCTTCTCCTTCTCCTTCTTCTACTTCTTCTGCTTCACCCCCCTGACTTCACCTTCTCCTTCTCCTTCTTCTGCTTCTTCTGATTCACCCTCCAGACTTCACCTTCTCCTTCTCCTTCTTCTGCTTCTTCTGATTCACCCTCCAGACCTCACCTTCTCCTTCTCCTTCTTCTACTTCTTCTGATTCACCCTCCAGACTTCATCTTCTCCTTCTTCTTCTTCTGCTTCTTCTGATTCACCCTCCAGACTTCACCTTCTCCTTCTCCTTCTTCTGCTTCTTCTGATTCACCCTCCAGACTTCACCTTCTCCTTCAACTTCTTCTACTTCTTCTGATTCACCCTCCAGACTTCAACTTCTCCTTCTCCTTCTTCTACTTCTTCTGATTCAGCCTCCAGTCTTCACCTTCTCCTTCTCCTTCTTCTGTTTCTTCTGCTTCACCCTCCAGACTTCACCTTCTCCTTCTCTTTCTTCTGCTTCTTCTGATTCACCCTCCAGACTTCACCTTCTCCTTCTCCTTCTTCTGATTCTTCTGATTCACCCTCCAGACTTCACCTTCTCCTTCTCCTTCTTCAGCTTCTTCTGATTCACCCTCCTGACTTCACCTTCTCCTTCTCCTTCTTCTACTTCTTCTGATTCACCCTCCTGACTTCACCTTCTCCTTCTCCTTCTTCTACTTCTTCTGCTTCACCCTCCAGACTTCACCTTCTCCTTCTCCTTCTTCTACTTCTTCTGATTCACCCTCCAGACGTCACCTTCTCCTTCTTCTGCTTCTTCTGATTCACCCTCCAGACTTCACCTTCTCCTTCTCCTTATTCTGCTTCTTCTGATTCACCCTCCAGACTTCACCTTCTCCTTCTCCTTCTTCTGCTTCTTCTGATTCACCCTCCAGACTTCACCTTCTCCTTCTCCTTCTTCTGCTTCTTCTGATTCACCCTCCAGACTTCACCTTCTCCTTCTCCTTCTTCTACTTCTTCTGATTCACCCTCCAGACTTCATCGTCTCCTTCTCCTTCTTCTGCTTCTTCTGATTCATCCTCCAGACTTCACCTTCTCCTTCTCCTTCTTCTGCTCCTTCTGATTCACCCTCCAGACTTCACCTTCTCCTTCTCCTTCTTCTACATCTTCTGATTCACCCTCCAGACTTCACCTTCTCCTTCTCCTTCTTCTACTTCTTCTGATTCACCCTCCAGACTTCACTTTCTCCATCTCCTTCTTCTGCTTCTTCTGATTCACCCTCCAGACTTCACCTTCTCCATCTCCTTATTCTGCTTCTTCTGATTCACCCTCCAGACTTCACCTTCTCCTTCTCCTTCTTCTGCTTCTTCTGATTCACCCTCCAGACTTCACCTTCTCCTTCTCCTTCTTCTGCTTCTTCTGATTCACCCTCCAGACTTCACCTTCTCCTTCTCCTTCTTCTACTTCTTTTGATTCACCCTCCAGACTTCACCTTCTCCTTCTCCTTCTTCTGCTTCTTCTGATTCACCCTGCAGACTTCACCTTCTCCTTCGTCTACTTCTTCTGATTCACCGTCCAGACTACACCTTCTCCTTCTCCTTCTTCTGCTTCTTCTGCTGCGCCCTCCAGACTTCACCTTCTCCTTCTCCTTCTTCTGCTTCTTCTGCTTCACCCTCCTGACTTCACCTTCTCCTTCTCCTTCTTCTACTTCTTCTGCTTCACCCCCCTGACTTCACCTTCTCCTTCTCCTTCTTCTGCTTCTTCTGCTGCGCCCTCCAGACTTCACCTTCTCCTTCTCCTTCTTCTGCTTCTTCTGCTTCACCCTCCTGACTTCACCTTCTCCTTCTCCTTCTTCTACTTCTTCTGCTTCACCCCCCTGACTTCACCTTCTCCTTCTCCTTCTTCTGCTTCTTCTGATTCACCCTCCAGACTTCACCTTCTCCTTCTCCTTCTTCTGCTTCTTCTGATTCACCCTCCAGACCTCACCTTCTCCTTCTCCTTCTTCTACTTCTTCTGATTCACCCTCCAGACTTCATCTTCTCCTTCTTCTTCTTCTGCTTC